>NW_026988538.1:0-269641 GCF_030222135.1 Aotus nancymaae | reverse complement strand
CTTCTAAATCCAAAACGCAGCTATCTAACAGAACGGTTGTCAATGTGTGCACTCAACTTCCAGAGTTAAACCCGTGTGTGGATTCAGCAGTCTGCAGAGACTTTCTCTGCAGAGTCCCAAAACAGGCGTTTTCAGCCCATTACCGGCATATGGAAGAAACAGCAGTAAGCACAGGGAAATATCTGCTTCTAAATCCAAAACGCAGCTATCTAACAGGACGGTTGTCAATGTGTGCACTCAACTTCCAGAGTTAAACCCGTGTGTGGATTCAGCAGTCTGCAGAGACTTTCTCTGCAGAGTCCCAAAACAGGCGTTTTCAGCCCATTACCGGCATAAGGAAGAAACAGCAGTAAGCACAGGGAAATATCTGCTTCTAAATCCAAAACGCAGCTATCTAACAGAACGGTTGTCAATGTGTGCACTCAACTTCCAGAGTTAAACCCGTGTGTGGATTCAGCAGTCTGCAGAGACTTTCTCTGCAGAGTCCCAAAACAGGCGTTTTCAGCCCATTACCGGCATATGGAAGAAACAGCAGAAAGCACAGGGAAATATCTGCTTCTAAATCCAAAACGCAGCTCTCTAACAGAACGGTTGTCAATGTGTGCACTCAACTTCCAGAGTTAAACCCGTGTGTGGATTCAGCAGTCTGCAGAGACTTTCTCTGCAGAGTCCCAAAACAGGCGTTTTCAGCCCATTACCGGCATATGGAAAAAACAGCAGTAAGCACAGGGAAATATCTGCTTCTAAATCCAAAACGCAGCTATCTAACAGAACGGTTGTCAATGTGTGCACTCAACTTCCAGAGTTAAACCCGTGTGTGGATTCAGCAGTCTGCAGAGACTTTCTCTGCAGAGTCCCAAAACAGGCGTTTTCAGCCCATTACCGGCATATGGAAGAAACAGCAGTAAGCACAGGGAAATATCTGCTTCTAAATCCAAAACGCAGCTATCTAACAGAACGGTTGTCATTGTGTGCACTCAACTTCCAGAGTTAAACCCGTGTGTGGATTCAGCAGTCTGCAGAGACTTTCTCTGCAGAGTCCCAAAACAGGCGTTTTCAGCCCATTACCGGCATATGGAAGAAACAGCAGTAAGCACAGGGAAATATCTGCTTCTAAATCCAAAACGCAGCTATCTAACAGAACGGTTGTCAATGTGTGCACTCAACTTCCAGAGTTAAACCCGTGTGTGGATTCAGCAGTCTGCAGAGACTTTCTCTGCAGAGTCCCAAGACAGGCGTTTTCAGCCCATTACCGGCATATGGAAGAAACAGCAGTAAGCACAGGGAAATATCTGCTTCTAAATCCAAAACGCAGCTATCTAACAGAACGGTTGTCAATGTGTGCACTCAACTTCCAGAGTTAAACCCGTGTGTGGATTCAGCAGTCTGCAGAGACTTTCTCTGCAGAGTCCCAAAACAGGCGTTTTCAGCCCATTACCGGCATATGGAAGAAACAGCAGTAAGCACAGGGAAATATCTGCTTCTAAATCCAAAACGCAGCTATCTAACAGAACGGTTGTCAATGTGTCCACTCAACTTCCAGAGTTAAACCCGTGTGTGGATTCAGCAGTCTGCAGAGACTTTCTCTGCAGAGTCCCAAAACAGGCGTTTTCAGCCCATTACCGGCATATGGAAGAAACAGCAGTGAGCACAGGGAAATATCTGCTTCTAAATCCAAAACGCAGCTATCTAACAGAACGGTTGTCAATGTGTGCACTCAACTTCCAGAGTTAAACCCGTGTGTGGATTCAGCAGTCTGCAAACACTTTCTCTGCAGAGTCCCAAAACAGGCGTTTTCAGCCCATTACCGGCATATGGAAGAAACAGCAGTAAGCACAGGGAAATATCTGCTTCTAAATCCAAAACGCAGCTATCTAACAGAACGGTTGTCAATGTGTGCACTCAACTTCCAGAGTTAAACCCGTGTGTGGATTCAGCAGTCTGCAGAGACTTTCTCTGCAGAGTCCCAAAACAGGCGTTTTCAGCCCATTACCGGCATATGGAAGAAACAGCAGTAAGCACAGGGAAATATCTGCTTCTAAATCCAAAACGCAGCTATCTAACAGAACGGTTGTCAATGTGTGCACTCAACTTCCAGAGTTAAACCCGTGTGTGGATTCAGCAGTCTGCAGAGCCTTTCTCTGCAGAGTCCCAAAACAGGCGTTTTCAGCCCATTACCGGCATATGGAAGAAACAGCAGTAAGCACAGGGAAATATCTGCTTCTAAATCCAAAACGCAGCTATCTAACAGAACGGTTGTCAATGTGTGCACTCAACTTCCAGAGTTAAACCCGTGTGTGGATTCAGCAGTCTGCAGAGACTTTCTCTGCAGAGTCCCAAAACAGGCGTTTTCAGCCCATTACCGGCATATGGAAGAAACAGCAGTAAGCACAGGGAAATATCTGCTTCTAAATCCAAAACGCAGCTATCTAACAGAACGGTTGTCAATGTGTGCACTCAACTTCCAGAGTTAAACCCGTGTGTGGATTCAGCAGTCTGCAGAGACTTTCTCTGCAGAGTCCCAAGACAGGCGTTTTCAGCCCATTACCGGCATATGGAAGAAACAGCAGTAAGCACAGGGAAATATCTGCTTCTAAATCCAAAACGCAGCTATCTAACAGAACGGTTGTCAATGTGTGCACTCAACTTCCAGAGTTAAACCCGTGTGTGGATTCAGCAGTCTGCAGAGACTTTCTCTGCAGAGTCCCAAGACAGGCGTTTTCAGCCCATTATCGGCATATGGAAGAAACAGCAGTAAGCACAGGGAAATATCTGCTTCTAAATCCAAAACGCAGCTATCTAACAGAACGGTTGTCAATGTGTGCACTCAACTTCCAGAGTTAAACCCGTGTGTGGATTCAGCAGTCTGCAGAGACTTTCTCTGCAGAGTCCCAAAACAGGCGTTTTCAGCCCATTACCGGCATATGGAAGAAACAGCAGTAAGCACAGGGAAATATCTGCTTCTAAATCCAAAACGCAGCTATCTAACAGAACGGTTGTCAATGTGTGCACTCAACTTCCAGAGTTAAACCCGTGTGTGGATTCAGCAGTCTGCAGAGACTTTCTCTGCAGAGTCCCAAGACAGGCGTTTTCAGCCCATTACCGGCATACGGAAGAAACAGCAGTAAGCACAGGGAAATATCTGCTTCTAAATCCAAAACGCAGCTATCTAACAGAACGGTTGTCAATGTGTGCACTCAACTTCCAGAGTTAAACCCGTGTGTGGATTCAGCAGTCTGCAGAGACTTTCTCTGCAGAGTCCCAAAACAGGCGTTTTCAGCCCATTACCGGCATATGGAAGAAACAGCAGTAAGCACAGGGAAATATCTGCTTCTAAATCCAAAACGCAGCTATCTAACAGAACGGTTGTCAATGTGTGCACTCAACTTCCAGAGTTAAACCCGTGTGTGGATTCAGCAGTCTGCAGAGACTTTCTCTGCAGAGTCCCAAAACAGGCGTTTTCAGCCCATTACCGGCATATGGAAGAAACAGCAGTGAGCACAGGGAAATATCTGCTTCTAAATCCAAAACGCAGCTATCTAACAGAACGGTTGTCAATGTGTGCACTCAACTTCCAGAGTTAAACCCGTGTGTGGATTCAGCAGTCTGCAGAGACTTTCTCTGCAGAGTCCCAAAACAGGCGTTTTCAGCCCATTACCGGCATATGGAAGAAACAGCAGTAAGCACAGGGAAATATCTGCTTCTAAATCCAAAACGCAGCTATCTAACAGAACGGTTGTCAATGTGTGCACTCAACTTCCAGAGTTAAACCCGTGTGTGGATTCAGCAGTCTGCAGAGACTTTCTCTGCAGAGTCCCAAAACAGGCGTTGTCAGCCCATTACCGGCATATGGAAGAAACAGCAGTAAGCACAGGGAAATATCTGCTTCTAAATCCAAAACGCAGCTATCTAACAGAACGGTTGTCAATGTGTGCACTCAACTTCCAGAGTTAAACCCGTGTGTGGATTCAGCAGTCTGCAGAGACTTTCTCTGCAGAGTCCCAAAACAGGCGTTGTCAGCCCATTACCGGCATATGGAAGAAACAGCAGTAAGCACAGGGAAATATCTGCTTCTAAATCCAAAACGCAGCTATCTAACAGAACGGTTGTCAATGTGTGCACTCAACTTCCAGAGTTAAACCCGTGTGTGGATTCAGCAGTCTGCAAACACTCTCTGCAGAGTCCCAAAACAGGCGTTTTCAGCCCATTACCGGCATATGGAAGAAACAGCAGTAAGCACAGGGAAATATCTGCTTCTCAATCCAAAACGCAGCTATCTAACAGAACGGTTGTCAATGTGTGCACTCAACTTCCAGAGTTAAACCCGTGTGTGGATTCAGCAGTCTGCAGAGACTTTCTCTGCAGAGTCCCAAAACAGGCGTTTTCAGCCCATTACCGGCATATGGAAGAAACAGCAGTAAGCACAGGGAAATATCTGCTTCTAAATCCAAAACGCAGCTATCTAACAGAACGGTTGTCAATGTGTGCACTCAACTTCCAGAGTTAAACCCGTGTGTGGATTCAGCAGTCTGCAGAGACTTTCTCTGCAGAGTCCCAAAACAGGCGTTTTCAGCCCATTACCGGCATATGGAAGAAACAGCAGTAAGCACAGGGAAATATCTGCTTCTAAATCCAAAACGCAGCTATCTAACAGAACGGTTGTCAATGTGTGCACTCAACTTCCAGAGTTAAACCCGTGTGTGGATTCAGCAGTCTGCAGAGACTTTCTCTGCAGAGTCCCAAGACAGGCGTTTTCAGCCCATTACCGGCATATGGAAGAAACAGCAGTAAGCACAGGGAAATATCTGCTTCTAAATCCAAAACGCAGCTATCTAACAGAACGGTTGTCAATGTGTGCACTCAACTTCCAGAGTTAAACCCGTGTGTGGATTCAGCAGTCTGCAGAGACTTTCTCTGCAGAGTCCCAAGACAGGCGTTTTCCGCCCATTACCGGCATATGGAAGAAACAGCAGTAAGCACAGGGAAATATCTGCTTCTAAATCCAAAACGCAGCTATCTAACAGAACGGTTGTCAATGTGTGCACTCAACTTCCAGAGTTAAACCCGTGTGTGGATTCAGCAGTCTGCAGAGACTTTCTCTGCAGAGTCCCAAGACAGGCGTTTTCAGCCCATTACCGGCATATGGAAGAAACAGCAGTAAGCACAGGGAAATATCTGCTTCTAAATCCAAAACGCAGCTATCTAACAGAACGGTTGTCAATGTGTGCACTCAACTTCCAGAGTTAAACCCGTGTGTGGATTCAGCAGTCTGCAGAGACTTTCTCTGCAGAGTCCCAAAACAGGCGTTTTCAGCCCATTACCGGCATATGGAAGAAACAGCAGTAAGCACAGGGAAATATCTGCTTCTAAATCCAAAACGCAGCTATCTAGCAGAACGGTTGTCAATGTGTGCACTCAACTTCCAGAGTTAAACCCGTGTGTGGATTCAGCAGTCTGCAGAGACTTTCTCTGCAGAGTCCCAAAACAGGCGTTTTCAGCCCATTACCGGCATATGGAAGAAACAGCAGTAAGCACAGGGAAATATCTGCTTCTAAATCCAAAACGCAGCTATCTAACAGAACGGTTGTCAATGTGTGCACTCAACTTCCAGAGTTAAACCCGTGTGTGGATTCAGCAGTCTGCAGAGACTTTCTCTGCAGAGTCCCAAAACAGGCGTTTTCAGCCCATTACCGGCATATGGAAGAAACAGCAGTAAGCACAGGGAAATATCTGCTTCTAAATCCAAAACGCAGCTATCTAACAGAACGGTTGTCAATGTGTGCACTCAACTTCCAGAGTTAAACCCGTGTGTGGATTCAGCAGTCTGCAGAGACTTTCTCTGCAGAGTCCCAAGACAGGCGTTTTCAGCCGATTACCGGCATATGGAAGAAAGAGCAGTAAGCACAGGGAAATATCTGCTTCTAAATCCAAACGCAGCTATCTAACAGAACGGTTGACAATGTGTGCACTCAACTTCCAGAGTTAAACCCGTGTGTGGATTCAGCGGTCTGCAAACACTTTCTCTGCAGAGTCCCAAAACAGGCGTTTTCAGCCCATTACCGGCATATGGAAGAAACAGCAGTAAGCACAGGGAAATATCTGCTTCTCAATCCAAAACGCAGCTATCTAACAGAACGGTTGTCAATGTGTGCACTCAACTTCCAGAGTTAAACCCGTGTGTGGATTCAGCAGTCTGCAGAGACTTTCTCTGCAGAGTCCCAAAACAGGCGTTTTCAGCCCATTACCGGCATATGGAAGAAACAGCAGTAAGCACAGGGAAATATCTGCTTCTAAATCCAAAACGCAGCTATCTAACAGAACGGTTGTCAATGTGTGCACTCAACTTCCAGAGTTAAACCCGTGTGTGGATTCAGCAGTCTGCAGAGACTTTCTCTGCAGAGTCCCAAAACAGGCGTTTTCAGCCCATTACCGGCATATGGAAGAAACAGCAGTAAGCACAGGGAAATATCTGCTTCTAAATCCAAAACGCAGCTATCTAACAGAACGGTTGTCAATGTGTGCACTCAACTTCCAGAGTTAAACCCGTGTGTGGATTCAGCAGTCTGCAGAGACTTTCTCTGCAGAGTCCCAAAACAGGCGTTTTCAGCCCATTACCGGCATATGGAAGAAACAGCAGTAAGCACAGGGAAATATCTGCTTCTAAATCCAAAACGCAGCTATCTAACAGAACGGTTGTCAATGTGTGCACTCAACTTCCAGAGTTAAACCCGTGTGTGGATTCAGCAGTCTGCAGAGACTTTCTCTGCAGAGTCCCAAGACAGGCGTTTTCAGCCCATTACCGGCATATGGAAGAAACAGCAGTAAGCACAGGGAAATATCTGCTTCTAAATCCAAAACGCAGCTATCTAACAGAACGGTTGTCAATGTGTGCACTCAACTTCCAGAGTTAAACCCGTGTGTGGATTCAGCAGTCTGCAAACACTCTCTGCAGAGTCCCAAAACAGGCGTTTTCAGCCCATTACCGGCATATGGAAGAAACAGCAGTAAGCACAGGGAAATATCTGCTTCTCAATCCAAAACGCAGCTATCTAACAGAACGGTTGTCAATGTGTGCACTCAACTTCCAGAGTTAAACCCGTGTGTGGATTCAGCAGTCTGCAGAGACTTTCTCTGCAGAGTCCCAAAACAGGCGTTTTCAGCCCATTACCGGCATATGGAAGAAACAGCAGTAAGCACAGGGAAATATCTGCTTCTAAATCCAAAACGCAGCTATCTAACAGAACGGTTGTCAATGTGTGCACTCAACTTCCAGAGTTAAACCCGTGTGTGGATTCAGCAGTCTGCAGAGACTTTCTCTGCAGAGTCCCAAAACAGGCGTTTTCAGCCCATTACCGGCATATGGAAGAAACAGCAGTAAGCACAGGGAAATATCTGCTTCTAAATCCAAAACGCAGCTATCTAACAGAACGGTTGTCAATGTGTGCACTCAACTTCCAGAGTTAAACCCGTGTGTGGATTCAGCAGTCTGCAGAGACTTTCTCTGCAGAGTCCCAAAACAGGCGTTTTCAGCCCATTACCGGCATATGGAAGAAACAGCAGTAAGCACAGGGAAATATCTGCTTCTAAATCCAAAACGCAGCTATCTAACAGAACGGTTGTCAATGTGTGCACTCAACTTCCAGAGTTAAACCCGTGTGTGGATTCAGCAGTCTGCAGAGACTTTCTCTGCAGAGTCCCAAGACAGGCGTTTTCCGCCCATTACCGGCATATGGAAGAAACAGCAGTAAGCACAGGGAAATATCTGCTTCTAAATCCAAAACGCAGCTATCTAACAGAACGGTTGTCAATGTGTGCACTCAACTTCCAGAGTTAAACCCGTGTGTGGATTCAGCAGTCTGCAGAGACTTTCTCTGCAGAGTCCCAAGACAGGCGTTTTCAGCCCATTACCGGCATATGGAAGAAACAGCAGTAAGCACAGGGAAATATCTGCTTCTAAATCCAAAACGCAGCTATCTAACAGAACGGTTGTCAATGTGTGCACTCAACTTCCAGAGTTAAACCCGTGTGTGGATTCAGCAGTCTGCAGAGACTTTCTCTGCAGAGTCCCAAAACAGGCGTTTTCAGCCCATTACCGGCATATGGAAGAAACAGCAGTAAGCACAGGGAAATATCTGCTTCTAAATCCAAAACGCAGCTATCTAGCAGAACGGTTGTCAATGTGTGCACTCAACTTCCAGAGTTAAACCCGTGTGTGGATTCAGCAGTCTGCAGAGACTTTCTCTGCAGAGTCCCAAAACAGGCGTTTTCAGCCCATTACCGGCATATGGAAGAAACAGCAGTAAGCACAGGGAAATATCTGCTTCTAAATCCAAAACGCAGCTATCTAACAGAACGGTTGTCAATGTGTGCACTCAACTTCCAGAGTTAAACCCGTGTGTGGATTCAGCAGTCTGCAGAGACTTTCTCTGCAGAGTCCCAAAACAGGCGTTTTCAGCCCATTACCGGCATATGGAAGAAACAGCAGTAAGCACAGGGAAATATCTGCTTCTAAATCCAAAACGCAGCTATCTAACAGAACGGTTGTCAATGTGTGCACTCAACTTCCAGAGTTAAACCCGTGTGTGGATTCAGCAGTCTGCAGAGACTTTCTCTGCAGAGTCCCAAGACAGGCGTTTTCAGCCGATTACCGGCATATGGAAGAAAGAGCAGTAAGCACAGGGAAATATCTGCTTCTAAATCCAAACGCAGCTATCTAACAGAACGGTTGACAATGTGTGCACTCAACTTCCAGAGTTAAACCCGTGTGTGGATTCAGCGGTCTGCAAACACTTTCTCTGCAGAGTCCCAAAACAGGCGTTTTCAGCCCATTACCGGCATATGGAAGAAACAGCAGTAAGCACAGGGAAATATCTGCTTCTCAATCCAAAACGCAGCTATCTAACAGAACGGTTGTCAATGTGTGCACTCAACTTCCAGAGTTAAACCCGTGTGTGGATTCAGCAGTCTGCAGAGACTTTCTCTGCAGAGTCCCAAAACAGGCGTTTTCAGCCCATTACCGGCATATGGAAGAAACAGCAGTAAGCACAGGGAAATATCTGCTTCTAAATCCAAAACGCAGCTATCTAACAGAACGGTTGTCAATGTGTGCACTCAACTTCCAGAGTTAAACCCGTGTGTGGATTCAGCAGTCTGCAGAGACTTTCTCTGCAGAGTCCCAAAACAGGCGTTTTCAGCCCATTACCGGCATATGGAAGAAACAGCAGTAAGCACAGGGAAATATCTGCTTCTAAATCCAAAACGCAGCTATCTAACAGAACGGTTGTCAATGTGTGCACTCAACTTCCAGAGTTAAACCCGTGTGTGGATTCAGCAGTCTGCAGAGACTTTCTCTGCAGAGTCCCAAAACAGGCGTTTTCAGCCCATTACCGGCATATGGAAGAAACAGCAGTAAGCACAGGGAAATATCTGCTTCTAAATCCAAAACGCAGCTATCTAACAGAACGGTTGTCAATGTGTGCACTCAACTTCCAGAGTTAAACCCGTGTGTGGATTCAGCAGTCTGCAGAGACTTTCTCTGCAGAGTCCCAAGACAGGCGTTTTCAGCCCATTACCGGCATATGGAAGAAACAGCAGTAAGCACAGGGAAATATCTGCTTCTAAATCCAAAACGCAGCTATCTAACAGAACGGTTGTCAATGTGTGCACTCAACTTCCAGAGTTAAACCCGTGTGTGGATTCAGCAGTCTGCAAACACTTTCTCTGCAGAGTCCCAAGACAGGCGTTTTCAGCCCATTACCGGCATATGGAAGAAACAGCAGTAAGCACAGGGAAATATCTGCTTCTAAATCCAAAACGCAGCTATCTAACAGAACGGTTGTCAATGTGTGCACTCAACTTCCAGAGTTAAACCCGTGTGTGGATTCAGCAGTCTGCAGAGACTTTCTCTGCAGAGTCCCAAAACAGGCGTTTTCAGCCCATTACCGGCATATGGAAGAAACAGCAGTAAGCACAGGGAAATATCTGCTTCTAAATCCAAAACGCAGCTATCTAACAGAACGGTTGTCAATGTGTGCACTCAACTTCCAGAGTTAAACCCGTGTGTGGATTCAGCAGTCTGCAGAGACTTTCTCTGCAGAGTCCCAAAACAGGCGTTTTCAGCCCATTACCGGCATATGGAAGAAACAGCAGTAAGCACAGGGAAATATCTGCTTCTAAATCCAAAACGCAGCTATCTAACAGAACGGTTGTCAATGTGTGCACTCAACTTCCAGAGTTAAACCCGTGTGTGGATTCAGCAGTCTGCAGAGACTTTCT
This sequence comes from Aotus nancymaae, assembly GCF_030222135.1. Taxonomy (NCBI): domain Eukaryota; kingdom Metazoa; phylum Chordata; class Mammalia; order Primates; family Aotidae; genus Aotus; species Aotus nancymaae. The sequence continues at coordinate 259,366 of NW_026988538.1, read as the reverse complement.
CTGCAGAGTCCCAAAACAGGCGTTTTCAGCCCATTACCGGCATATGGAAGAAACAGCAGTAAGCACAGGGAAATATCTGCTTCTAAATCCAAAACGCAGCTATCTAACAGAACGGTTGTCAATGTGTGCACTCAACTTCCAGAGTTAAACCCGTGTGTGGCTTCAGCAGTCTGCAGAGACTTTCTCTGCAGAGTCCCAAGACAGGCGTTTTCAGCCCATTACCGGCATATGGAAGAAACAGCAGTAAGCACAGGGAAATATCTGCTTCTAAATCCAAAACGCAGCTATCTAACAGAACGGTTGTCAATGTGTGCACTCAACTTCCAGAGTTAAACCCGTGTGTGGATTCAGCAGTCTGCAGAGACTTTCTCTGCAGAGTCCCAAGACAGGCGTTTTCCGCCCATTACCGGCATATGGAAGAAACAGCAGTAAGCACAGGGAAATATCTGCTTCTAAATCCAAAACGCAGCTATCTAACAGAACGGTTGTCAATGTGTGCACTCAACTTCCAGAGTTAAACCCGTGTGTGGATTCAGCAGTCTGCAGAGACTTTCTCTGCAGAGTCCCAAGACAGGCGTTTTCAGCCCATTACCGGCATATGGAAGAAACAGCAGTAAGCACCGGAAAATATCTGCTTCTAAATCCAAAACGCAGCTATCTAACAGAACGGTTGTCAATGTGTGCACTCAACTTCCAGAGTTAAACCCGTGTGTGGATTCAGCAGTCTGCAGAGACTTTCTCTGCAGAGTCCCAAGACAGGCGTTTTCAGCCGATTACCGGCATATGGAAGAAAGAGCAGTAAGCACAGGGAAATATCTGCTTCTAAATCCAAACGCAGCTATCTAACAGAACGGTTGACAATGTGTGCACTCAACTTCCAGAGTTAAACCCGTGTGTGGATTCAGCGGTCTGCAAACACTTTCTCTGCAGAGTCCCAAAACAGGCGTTTTCAGCCCATTACCGGCATATGGAAGAAACAGCAGTAAGCACAGGGAAATATCTGCTTCTCAATCCAAAACGCAGCTATCTAACAGAACGGTTGTCAATGTGTGCACTCAACTTCCAGAGTTAAACCCGTGTGTGGATTCAGCAGTCTGCAGAGACTTTCTCTGCAGAGTCCCAAAACAGGCGTTTTCAGCCCATTACCGGCATATGGAAGAAACAGCAGTAAGCACAGGGAAATATCTGCTTCTAAATCCAAAACGCAGCTATCTAACAGAACGGTTGTCAATGTGTGCACTCAACTTCCAGAGTTAAACCCGTGTGTGGATTCAGCAGTCTGCAGAGACTTTCTCTGCAGAGTCCCAAAACAGGCGTTTTCAGCCCATTACCGGCATATGGAAGAAACAGCAGTAAGCACAGGGAAATATCTGCTTCTAAATCCAAAACGCAGCTATCTAACAGAACGGTTGTCAATGTGTGCACTCAACTTCCAGAGTTAAACCCGTGTGTGGATTCAGCAGTCTGCAGAGACTTTCTCTGCAGAGTCCCAAAACAGGCGTTTTCAGCCCATTACCGGCATATGGAAGAAACAGCAGTAAGCACAGGGAAATATCTGCTTCTAAATCCAAAACGCAGCTATCTAACAGAACGGTTGTCAATGTGTGCACTCAACTTCCAGAGTTAAACCCGTGTGTGGATTCAGCAGTCTGCAGAGACTTTCTCTGCAGAGTCCCAAGACAGGCGTTTTCAGCCCATTACCGGCATATGGAAGAAACAGCAGTAAGCACAGGGAAATATCTGCTTCTAAATCCAAAACGCAGCTATCTAACAGAACGGTTGTCAATGTGTGCACTCAACTTCCAGAGTTAAACCCGTGTGTGGATTCAGCAGTCTGCAAACACTTTCTCTGCAGAGTCCCAAGACAGGCGTTTTCAGCCCATTACCGGCATATGGAAGAAACAGCAGTAAGCACAGGGAAATATCTGCTTCTAAATCCAAAACGCAGCTATCTAACAGAACGGTTGTCAATGTGTGCACTCAACTTCCAGAGTTAAACCCGTGTGTGGATTCAGCAGTCTGCAGAGACTTTCTCTGCAGAGTCCCAAAACAGGCGTTTTCAGCCCATTACCGGCATATGGAAGAAACAGCAGTAAGCACAGGGAAATATCTGCTTCTAAATCCAAAACGCAGCTATCTAACAGAACGGTTGTCAATGTGTGCACTCAACTTCCAGAGTTAAACCCGTGTGTGGATTCAGCAGTCTGCAGAGACTTTCTCTGCAGAGTCCCAAAACAGGCGTTTTCAGCCCATTACCGGCATATGGAAGAAACAGCAGTAAGCACAGGGAAATATCTGCTTCTAAATCCAAAACGCAGCTATCTAACAGAACGGTTGTCAATGTGTGCACTCAACTTCCAGAGTTAAACCCGTGTGTGGATTCAGCAGTCTGCAGAGACTTTCTCTGCAGAGTCCCAAAACAGGCGTTTTCAGCCCATTACCGGCATATGGAAGAAACAGCAGTAAGCACAGGGAAATATCTGCTTCTAAATCCAAAACGCAGCTATCTAACAGAACGGTTGTCAATGTGTGCACTCAACTTCCAGAGTTAAACCCGTGTGTGGCTTCAGCAGTCTGCAGAGACTTTCTCTGCAGAGTCCCAAGACAGGCGTTTTCAGCCCATTACCGGCATATGGAAGAAACAGCAGTAAGCACAGGGAAATATCTGCTTCTAAATCCAAAACGCAGCTATCTAACAGAACGGTTGTCAATGTGTGCACTCAACTTCCAGAGTTAAACCCGTGTGTGGATTCAGCAGTCTGCAGAGACTTTCTCTGCAGAGTCCCAAGACAGGCGTTTTCCGCCCATTACCGGCATATGGAAGAAACAGCAGTAAGCACAGGGAAATATCTGCTTCTAAATCCAAAACGCAGCTATCTAACAGAACGGTTGTCAATGTGTGCACTCAACTTCCAGAGTTAAACCCGTGTGTGGATTCAGCAGTCTGCAGAGACTTTCTCTGCAGAGTCCCAAGACAGGCGTTTTCAGCCCATTACCGGCATATGGAAGAAACAGCAGTAAGCACAGGGAAATATCTGCTTCTAAATCCAAAACGCAGCTATCTAACAGAACGGTTGTCAATGTGTGCACTCAACTTCCAGAGTTAAACCCGTGTGTGGATTCAGCAGTCTGCAGAGACTTTCTCTGCAGAGTCCCAAAACAGGCGTTTTTCAGCCCATTACCGGCATATGGAAGAAACAGCAGTAAGCACAGGGAAATATCTGCTTCTAAATCCAAAACGCAGCTATCTAGCAGAACGGTTGTCAATGTGTGCACTCAACTTCCAGAGTTAAACCCGTGTGTGGATTCAGCAGTCTGCAGAGACTTTCTCTGCAGAGTCCCAAAACAGGCGTTTTCAGCCCATTACCGGCATATGGAAGAAACAGCAGTAAGCACAGGGAAATATCTGCTTCTAAATCCAAAACGCAGCTATCTAACAGAACGGTTGTCAATGTGTGCACTCAACTTCCAGAGTTAAACCCGTGTGTGGATTCAGCAGTCTGCAGAGACTTTCTCTGCAGAGTCCCAAAACAGGCGTTTTCAGCCCATTACCGGCATATGGAAGAAACAGCAGTAAGCACAGGGAAATATCTGCTTCTAAATCCAAAACGCAGCTATCTAACAGAACGGTTGTCAATGTGTGCACTCAACTTCCAGAGTTAAACCCGTGTGTGGATTCAGCAGTCTGCAGAGACTTTCTCTGCAGAGTCCCAAGACAGGCGTTTTCAGCCCATTACCGGCATATGGAAGAAACAGCAGTAAGCACAGGGAAATATCTGCTTCTAAATCCAAAACGCAGCTATCTAACAGAACGGTTGTCAATGTGTGCACTCAACTTCCAGAGTTAAACCCGTGTGTGGATTCAGCAGTCTGCAAACACTTTCTCTGCAGAGTCCCAAGACAGGCGTTTTCAGCCCATTACCGGCATATGGAAGAAACAGCAGTAAGCACAGGGAAATATCTGCTTCTAAATCCAAAACGCAGCTATCTAACAGAACGGTTGTCAATGTGTGCACTCAACTTCCAGAGTTAAACCCGTGTGTGGATTCAGCAGTCTGCAGAGACTTTCTCTGCAGAGTCCCAAGACAGGCGTTTTCAGCCCATTACCGGCATATGGAAGAAACAGCAGTAAGCACAGGGAAATATCTGCTTCTAAATCCAAAACGCAGCTATCTAACAGAACGGTTGTCAATGTGTGCACTCAACTTCCAGAGTTAAACCCGTGTGTGGATTCAGCAGTCTGCAAACACTTTCTCTGCAGAGTCCCAAGACAGGCGTTTTCAGCCGATTACCGGCATATGGAAGAAAGAGCAGTAAGCACAGGGAAATATCTACTTCTAAATCCAAAACGCAGCTATCTAACAGAACGGTTGTCAATGTGTGCACTCAACTTCCAGAGTTAAACCCGTGTGTGGATTCAGCAGTCTGCAGAGACTTTCTCTGCAGAGTCCCAAAACAGGCATTTTCAGCCCATTACCGGCATATGGAAGAAACAGCAGTAAGCACAGGGAAATATCTGCTTCTAAATCCAAAACGCAGCTATCTAACAGAACGGTTGTCAATGTGTGCACTCAACTTCCAGAGTTAAACCCGTGTGTGGATTCAGCAGTCTGCAGAGACTTTCTCTGCAGAGTCCCAAAACAGGCGTTTTCAGCCCATTACCGGCATATGGAAGAAACAGCAGTAAGCACAGGGAAATATCTGCTTCTAAATCCAAAACGCAGCTATCTAACAGAACGGTTGTCAATGTGTGCACTCAACTTCCAGAGTTAAACCCGTGTGTGGATTCAGCAGTCTGCAGAGACTTTCTCTGCAGAGTCCCAAAACAGGCGTTTTCAGCCCATTACCGGCATATGGAAGAAACAGCAGTAAGCACAGGGAAATATCTGCTTCTAAATCCAAAACGCAGCTATCTAACAGAACGGTTGTCAATGTGTGCACTCAACTTCCAGAGTTAAACCCGTGTGTGGATTCAGCAGTCTGCAGAGACTTTCTCTGCAGAGTCCCAAAACAGGCGTTTTCAGCCCATTACCGGCATATGGAAGAAACAGCAGTAAGCACAGGGAAATATCTGCTTCTAAATCCAAAACGCAGCTATCTAACAGAACGGTTGTCAATGTGTGCACTCAACTTCCAGAGTTAAACCCGTGTGTGGATTCAGCAGTCTGCAGAGACTTTCTCTGCAGAGTCCCAAGACAGGCGTTTTCAGCCCATTACCGGCATATGGAAGAAACAGCAGTAAGCACAGGGAAATATCTGCTTCTAAATCCAAAACGCAGCTATCTAACAGAACGGTTGTCAATGTGTGCACTCAACTTCCAGAGTTAAACCCGTGTGTGGATTCAGCAGTCTGCAAACACTTTCTCTGCAGAGTCCCAAGACAGGCGTTTTCAGCCCATTACCGGCATATGGAAGAAACAGCAGTAAGCACAGGGAAATATCTGCTTCTAAATCCAAAACGCAGCTATCTAACAGAACGGTTGTCAATGTGTGCACTCAACTTCCAGAGTTAAACCCGTGTGTGGATTCAGCAGTCTGCAGAGACTTTCTCTGCAGAGTCCCAAAACAGGCGTTTTCAGCCCATTACCGGCATATGGAAGAAACAGCAGTAAGCACAGGGAAATATCTGCTTCTAAATCCAAAACGCAGCTATCTAACAGAACGGTTGTCAATGTGTGCACTCAACTTCCAGAGTTAAACCCGTGTGTGGATTCAGCAGTCTGCAGAGACTTTCTCTGCAGAGTCCCAAAACAGGCGTTTTCAGCCCATTACCGGCATATGGAAGAAACAGCAGTAAGCACAGGGAAATATCTGCTTCTAAATCCAAAACGCAGCTATCTAACAGAACGGTTGTCAATGTGTGCACTCAACTTCCAGAGTTAAACCCGTGTGTGGATTCAGCAGTCTGCAGAGACTTTCTCTGCAGAGTCCCAAAACAGGCGTTTTCAGCCCATTACCGGCATATGGAAGAAACAGCAGTAAGCACAGGGAAATATCTGCTTCTAAATCCAAAACGCAGCTATCTAACAGAACGGTTGTCAATGTGTGCACTCAACTTCCAGAGTTAAACCCGTGTGTGGCTTCAGCAGTCTGCAGAGACTTTCTCTGCAGAGTCCCAAGACAGGCGTTTTCAGCCCATTACCGGCATATGGAAGAAACAGCAGTAAGCACAGGGAAATATCTGCTTCTAAATCCAAAACGCAGCTATCTAACAGAACGGTTGTCAATGTGTGCACTCAACTTCCAGAGTTAAACCCGTGTGTGGATTCAGCAGTCTGCAGAGACTTTCTCTGCAGAGTCCCAAGACAGGCGTTTTCCGCCCATTACCGGCATATGGAAGAAACAGCAGTAAGCACAGGGAAATATCTGCTTCTAAATCCAAAACGCAGCTATCTAACAGAACGGTTGTCAATGTGTGCACTCAACTTCCAGAGTTAAACCCGTGTGTGGATTCAGCAGTCTGCAGAGACTTTCTCTGCAGAGTCCCAAGACAGGCGTTTTCAGCCCATTACCGGCATATGGAAGAAACAGCAGTAAGCACAGGGAAATATCTGCTTCTAAATCCAAAACGCAGCTATCTAACAGAACGGTTGTCAATGTGTGCACTCAACTTCCAGAGTTAAACCCGTGTGTGGATTCAGCAGTCTGCAGAGACTTTCTCTGCAGAGTCCCAAAACAGGCGTTTTTCAGCCCATTACCGGCATATGGAAGAAACAGCAGTAAGCACAGGGAAATATCTGCTTCTAAATCCAAAACGCAGCTATCTAGCAGAACGGTTGTCAATGTGTGCACTCAACTTCCAGAGTTAAACCCGTGTGTGGATTCAGCAGTCTGCAGAGACTTTCTCTGCAGAGTCCCAAAACAGGCGTTTTCAGCCCATTACCGGCATATGGAAGAAACAGCAGTAAGCACAGGGAAATATCTGCTTCTAAATCCAAAACGCAGCTATCTAACAGAACGGTTGTCAATGTGTGCACTCAACTTCCAGAGTTAAACCCGTGTGTGGATTCAGCAGTCTGCAGAGACTTTCTCTGCAGAGTCCCAAGACAGGCGTTTTCAGCCCATTACCGGCATATGGAAGAAACAGCAGTAAGCACAGGGAAATATCTGCTTCTAAATCCAAAACGCAGCTATCTAACAGAACGGTTGTCAATGTGTGCACTCAACTTCCAGAGTTAAACCCGTGTGTGGATTCAGCAGTCTGCAGAGACTTTCTCTGCAGAGTCCCAAGACAGGCGTTTTCAGCCCATTACCGGCATATGGAAGAAACAGCAGTAAGCACAGGGAAATATCTGCTTCTAAATCCAAAACGCAGCTATCTAACAGAACGGTTGTCAATGTGTGCACTCAACTTCCAGAGTTAAACCCGTGTGTGGATTCAGCAGTCTGCAGAGACTTTCTCTGCAGAGTCCCAAAACAGGCGTTTTCAGCCCATTACCGGCATATGGAAGAAACAGCAGTAAGCACAGGGAAATATCTGCTTCTAAATCCAAAACGCAGCTATCTAACAGAACGGTTGTCAATGTGTGCACTCAACTTCCAGAGTTAAACCCGTGTGTGGATTCAGCAGTCTGCAAACACTTTCTCTGCAGAGTCCCAAGACAGGCGTTTTCAGCCCATTACCGGCATATGGAAGAAACAGCAGTAAGCACAGGGAAATATCTGCTTCTAAATCCAAAACGCAGCTATCTAACAGAACGGTTGTCAATGTGTGCACTCAACTTCCAGAGTTAAACCCGTGTGTGGATTCAGCAGTCTGCAAACACTTTCTCTGCAGAGTCCCAAGACAGGCGTTTTCAGCCCATTACCGGCATATGGAAGAAACAGCAGTAAGCACAGGGAAATATCTGCTTCTAAATCCAAAACGCAGCTATCTAACAGAACGGTTGTCAATGTGTGCACTCAACTTCCAGAGTTAAACCCGTGTGTGGATTCAGCAGTCTGCAGAGACTTTCTCTGCAGAGTCCCAAGACAGGCGTTTTCAGCCCATTACCGGCATATGGAAGAAACAGCAGTAAGCACAGGGAAATATCTGCTTCTAAATCCAAAACGCAGCTATCTAACAGAACGGTTGTCAATGTGTGCACTCAACTTCCAGAGTTAAACCCGTGTGTGGATTCAGCAGTCTGCAAACACTTTCTCTGCAGAGTCCCAAGACAGGCGTTTTCAGCCGATTACCGGCATATGGAAGAAAGAGCAGTAAGCACAGGGAAATATCTACTTCTAAATCCAAAACGCAGCTATCTAACAGAACGGTTGTCAATGTGTGCACTCAACTTCCAGAGTTAAACCCGTGTGTGGATTCAGCAGTCTGCAGAGACTTTCTCTGCAGAGTCCCAAAACAGGCATTTTCAGCCCATTACCGGCATATGGAAGAAACAGCAGTAAGCACAGGGAAATATCTGCTTCTAAATCCAAAACGCAGCTATCTAACAGAACGGTTGTCAATGTGTGCACTCAACTTCCAGAGTTAAACCCGTGTGTGGATTCAGCAGTCTGCAGAGACTTTCTCTGCAGAGTCCCAAAACAGGCGTTTTCAGCCCATTACCGGCATATGGAAGAAACAGCAGTAAGCACAGGGAAATATCTGCTTCTAAATCCAAAACGCAGCTATCTAACAGAACGGTTGTCAATGTGTGCACTCAACTTCCAGAGTTAAACCCGTGTGTGGATTCAGCAGTCTGCAGAGACTTTCTCTGCAGAGTCCCAAAACAGGCGTTTTCAGCCCATTACCGGCATATGGAAGAAACAGCAGTAAGCACAGGGAAATATCTGCTTCTAAATCCAAAACGCAGCTATCTAACAGAACGGTTGTCAATGTGTGCACTCAACTTCCAGAGTTAAACCCGTGTGTGGATTCAGCAGTCTGCAGAGACTTTCTCTGCAGAGTCCCAAAACAGGCGTTTTCAGCCCATTACCGGCATATGGAAGAAACAGCAGTAAGCACAGGGAAATATCTGCTTCTAAATCCAAAACGCAGCTATCTAACAGAACGGTTGTCAATGTGTGCACTCAACTTCCAGAGTTAAACCCGTGTGTGGATTCAGCAGTCTGCAGAGACTTTCTCTGCAGAGTCCCAAGACAGGCGTTTTCAGCCCATTACCGGCATATGGAAGAAACAGCAGTAAGCACAGGGAAATATCTGCTTCTAAATCCAAAACGCAGCTATCTAACAGAACGGTTGTCAATGTGTGCACTCAACTTCCAGAGTTAAACCCGTGTGTGGATTCAGCAGTCTGCAAACACTTTCTCTGCAGAGTCCCAAGACAGGCGTTTTCAGCCCATTACCGGCATATGGAAGAAACAGCAGTAAGCACAGGGAAATATCTGCTTCTAAATCCAAAACGCAGCTATCTAACAGAACGGTTGTCAATGTGTGCACTCAACTTCCAGAGTTAAACCCGTGTGTGGATTCAGCAGTCTGCAGAGACTTTCTCTGCAGAGTCCCAAAACAGGCGTTTTCAGCCCATTACCGGCATATGGAAGAAACAGCAGTAAGCACAGGGAAATATCTGCTTCTAAATCCAAAACGCAGCTATCTAACAGAACGGTTGTCAATGTGTGCACTCAACTTCCAGAGTTAAACCCGTGTGTGGATTCAGCAGTCTGCAGAGACTTTCTCTGCAGAGTCCCAAAACAGGCGTTTTCAGCCCATTACCGGCATATGGAAGAAACAGCAGTAAGCACAGGGAAATATCTGCTTCTAAATCCAAAACGCAGCTATCTAACAGAACGGTTGTCAATGTGTGCACTCAACTTCCAGAGTTAAACCCGTGTGTGGATTCAGCAGTCTGCAGAGACTTTCTCTGCAGAGTCCCAAAACAGGCGTTTTCAGCCCATTACCGGCATATGGAAGAAACAGCAGTAAGCACAGGGAAATATCTGCTTCTAAATCCAAAACGCAGCTATCTAACAGAACGGTTGTCAATGTGTGCACTCAACTTCCAGAGTTAAACCCGTGTGTGGCTTCAGCAGTCTGCAGAGACTTTCTCTGCAGAGTCCCAAGACAGGCGTTTTCAGCCCATTACCGGCATATGGAAGAAACAGCAGTAAGCACAGGGAAATATCTGCTTCTAAATCCAAAACGCAGCTATCTAACAGAACGGTTGTCAATGTGTGCACTCAACTTCCAGAGTTAAACCCGTGTGTGGATTCAGCAGTCTGCAGAGACTTTCTCTGCAGAGTCCCAAGACAGGCGTTTTCCGCCCATTACCGGCATATGGAAGAAACAGCAGTAAGCACAGGGAAATATCTGCTTCTAAATCCAAAACGCAGCTATCTAACAGAACGGTTGTCAATGTGTGCACTCAACTTCCAGAGTTAAACCCGTGTGTGGATTCAGCAGTCTGCAGAGACTTTCTCTGCAGAGTCCCAAGACAGGCGTTTTCAGCCCATTACCGGCATATGGAAGAAACAGCAGTAAGCACAGGGAAATATCTGCTTCTAAATCCAAAACGCAGCTATCTAACAGAACGGTTGTCAATGTGTGCACTCAACTTCCAGAGTTAAACCCGTGTGTGGATTCAGCAGTCTGCAGAGACTTTCTCTGCAGAGTCCCAAAACAGGCGTTTTTCAGCCCATTACCGGCATATGGAAGAAACAGCAGTAAGCACAGGGAAATATCTGCTTCTAAATCCAAAACGCAGCTATCTAGCAGAACGGTTGTCAATGTGTGCACTCAACTTCCAGAGTTAAACCCGTGTGTGGATTCAGCAGTCTGCAGAGACTTTCTCTGCAGAGTCCCAAAACAGGCGTTTTCAGCCCATTACCGGCATATGGAAGAAACAGCAGTAAGCACAGGGAAATATCTGCTTCTAAATCCAAAACGCAGCTATCTAACAGAACGGTTGTCAATGTGTGCACTCAACTTCCAGAGTTAAACCCGTGTGTGGATTCAGCAGTCTGCAGAGACTTTCTCTGCAGAGTCCCAAGACAGGCGTTTTCAGCCCATTACCGGCATATGGAAGAAACAGCAGTAAGCACAGGGAAATATCTGCTTCTAAATCCAAAACGCAGCTATCTAACAGAACGGTTGTCAATGTGTGCACTCAACTTCCAGAGTTAAACCCGTGTGTGGATTCAGCAGTCTGCAGAGACTTTCTCTGCAGAGTCCCAAGACAGGCGTTTTCAGCCCATTACCGGCATATGGAAGAAACAGCAGTAAGCACAGGGAAATATCTGCTTCTAAATCCAAAACGCAGCTATCTAACAGAACGGTTGTCAATGTGTGCACTCAACTTCCAGAGTTAAACCCGTGTGTGGATTCAGCAGTCTGCAGAGACTTTCTCTGCAGAGTCCCAAAACAGGCGTTTTCAGCCCATTACCGGCATATGGAAGAAACAGCAGTAAGCACAGGGAAATATCTGCTTCTAAATCCAAAACGCAGCTATCTAACAGAACGGTTGTCAATGTGTGCACTCAACTTCCAGAGTTAAACCCGTGTGTGGATTCAGCAGTCTGCAGGGACTTTCTCTGCAGAGTCCCAAGACAGGCGTTTTCAGCCCATTACCGGCATATGGAAGAAACAGCAGTAAGCACAGGGAAATATCTGCTTCTAAATCCAAAACGCAGCTATCTAACAGAACGGTTGTCAATGTGTGCACTCAACTTCCAGAGTTAAACCCGTGTGTGGATTCAGCAGTCTGCAGAGACTTTCTCTGCAGAGTCCCAAGACAGGCGTTTTCAGCCCATTACCGGCATATGGAAGAAACAGCAGTAAGCACAGGGAAATATCTGCTTCTAAATCCAAAACGCAGCTATCTAACAGAACGGTTGTCAATGTGTGCACTCAACTTCCAGAGTTAAACCCGTGTGTGGATTCAGCAGTCTGCAGAGACTTTCTCTGCAGAGTCCCAAAACAGGCGTTTTCAGCCCATTACCGGCATATGGAAGAAACAGCAGTAAGCACAGGGAAATATCTGCTTCTAAATCCAAAACGCAGCTATCTAACAGAACGGTTGTCAATGTGTGCACTCAACTTCCAGAGTTAAACCCGTGTGTGGATTCAGCAGTCTGCAGAGACTTTCTCTGCAGAGTCCCAAGACAGGCGTTTTCAGCCCATTACCGGCATATGGAAGAAACAGCAGTAAGCACAGGGAAATATCTGCTTCTAAATCCAAAACGCAGCTATCTAACAGAACGGTTGTCAATGTGTGCACTCAACTTCCAGAGTTAAACCCGTGTGTGGATTCAGCAGTCTGCAGAGACTTTCTCTGCAGAGTCCCAAGACAGGCGTTTTCAGCCCATTACCGGCATATGGAAGAAACAGCAGTAAGCACAGGGAAATATCTGCTTCTAAATCCAAAACGCAGCTATCTAACAGAACGGTTGTCAATGTGTGCACTCAACTTCCAGAGTTAAACCCGTGTGTGGATTCAGCAGTCTGCAGAGACTTTCTCTGCAGAGTCCCAAAACAGGCGTTTTCAGCCCATTACCGGCATATGGAAGAAACAGCAGTAAGCACAGGGAAATATCTGTTTCTAAATCCAAAACGCAGCTATCTAACAGAACGGTTGTCAATGTGTGCACTCAACTTCCAGAGTTAAACCCGTGTGTGGATTCAGCAGTCTGCAGAGACTTTCTCTGCAGAGTCCCAAAACAGGCGTTTTCAGCCCATTACCGGCATATGGAAGAAACAGCAGTAAGCACAGGGAAATATCTGCTTCTAAATCCAAAACGCAGCTATCTAACAGAACGGTTGTCAATGTGTGCACTCAACTTCCAGAGTTAAACCCGTGTGTGGATTCAGCAGTCTGCAGAGACTTTCTCTGCAGAGTCCCAAGACAGGCGTTTTCAGCCCATTACCGGCATATGGAAGAAACAGCAGTAAGCACAGGGAAATATCTGCTTCTAAATCCAAAACGCAGCTATCTAACAGAACGGTTGTCAATGTGTGCACTCAACTTCCAGAGTTAAACCCGTGTGTGGATTCAGCAGTCTGCAGAGACTTTCTCTGCAGAGTCCCAAGACAGGCGTTTTCAGCCCATTACCGGCATATGGAAGAAACAGCAGTAAGCACAGGGAAATATCTGCTTCTAAATCCAAAACGCAGCTATCTAACAGAACGGTTGTCAATGTGTGCACTCAACTTCCAGAGTTAAACCCGTGTGTGGATTCAGCAGTCTGCAGAGACTTTCTCTGCAGAGTCCCAAAACAGGCGTTTTCAGCCCATTACCGGCATATGGAAGAAACAGCAGTAAGCACAGGGAAATATCTGCTTCTAAATCCAAAACGCAGCTATCTAACAGAACGGTTGTCAATGTGTGCACTCAACTTCCAGAGTTAAACCCGTGTGTGGATTCAGCAGTCTGCAGAGACTTTCTCTGCAGAGTCCCAAAACAGGCGTTTTCAGCCCATTACCGGCATACGGAAGAAACAGCAGTAAGCACAGGGAAATATCTGCTTCTAAATCCAAAACGCAGCTATCTAACAGAACGGTTGTCAATGTGTGCACTCAACTTCCAGAGTTAAACCCGTGTGTGGATTCAGCAGTCTGCAGAGACTTTCTCTGCAGAGTCCCAAAACAGGCGTTTTCAGCCCATTACCGGCATATGGAAGAAACAGCAGTAAGCACAGGGAAATATCTGCTTCTAAATCCAAAACGCAGCTATCTAACAGAACGGTTGTCAATGTGTGCACTCAACTTCCAGAGTTAAACCCGTGTGTGGATTCAGCAGTCTGCAGAGACTTTCTCTGCAGAGTCCCAAAACAGGCGTTTTCAGCCCATTACCGGCATATGGAAGAAACAGCAGTAAGCACAGGGAAATATCTGCTTCTAAATCCAAAACGCAGCTATCTAACAGAACGGTTGTCAATGTGTGCACTCAACTTCCAGAGTTAAACCCGTGTGTGGATTCAGCAGTCTGCAGAGACTTTCTCTGCAGAGTCCCAAAACAGGCGTTTTCAGCCCATTACCGGCATATGGAAGAAACAGCAGTAAGCATAGGGAAATATCTGCTTCTAAATCCAAAACGCAGCTATCTAACAGAACGGTTGTCAATGTGTGCACTCAACTTCCAGAGTTAAACCCGTGTGTGGATTCAGCAGTCTGCAAACACTTTCTCTGCAGAGTCCCAAGACAGGCGTTTTCAGCCGATTACCGGCATATGGAAGAAAGAGCAGTAAGCACAGGGAAATATCTGCTTCTAAATCCAAAACGCAGCTATCTAACAGAACGGTTGTCAATGTGTGCACTCAACTTCCAGAGTTAAACTCGTGTGTGGATTCAGCAGTCTGCAGAGACTTTCTCTGCAGAGTCCCAAAACAGGCGTTTTCAGCCCATTACCGGCATATGGAAGAAACAGCAGTAAGCACAGGGAAATATCTGCTTCTAAATCCAAAACGCAGCTATCTAACAGAACGGTTGTCAATGTGTGCACTCAACTTCCAGAGTTAAACGCGTGTGTGGATTCAGCAGTCTGCAGAGACTTTCTCTGCAGAGTCCCAAAACAGGCGTTTTCAGCCCATTACCGGCATATGGAAGAAACAGCAGTAAGCACAGGGAAATATCTGCTTCTAAATCCAAAACGCAGCTATCTAACAGAACGGTTGTCAATGTGTGCACTCAACTTCCAGAGTTAAACCCGTGTGTGGATTCAGCAGTCTGCAGAGACTTTCTCTGCAGAGTCCCAAAACAGGCGTTTTCAGCCCATTACCGGCATATGGAAGAAACAGCAGTAAGCACAGGGAAATATCTGCTTCTAAATCCAAAACGCAGCTATCTAACAGGACGGTTGTCAATGTGTGCACTCAACTTCCAGAGTTAAACCCGTGTGTGGATTCAGCAGTCTGCAGAGACTTTCTCTGCAGAGTCCCAAAACAGGCGTTTTCAGCCCATTACCGGCATAAGGAAGAAACAGCAGTAAGCACAGGGAAATATCTGCTTCTAAATCCAAAACGCAGCTATCTAACAGAACGGTTGTCAATGTGTGCACTCAACTTCCAGAGTTAAACCCGTGTGTGGATTCAGCAGTCTGCAGAGACTTTCTCTGCAGAGTCCCAAAACAGGCGTTTTCAGCCCATTACCGGCATATGGAAGAAACAGCAGAAAGCACAGGGAAATATCTGCTTCTAAATCCAAAACGCAGCTCTCTAACAGAACGGTTGTCAATGTGTGCACTCAACTTCCAGAGTTAAACCCGTGTGTGGATTCAGCAGTCTGCAGAGACTTTCTCTGCAGAGTCCCAAAACAGGCGTTTTCAGCCCATTACCGGCATATGGAAAAAACAGCAGTAAGCACAGGGAAATATCTGCTTCTAAATCCAAAACGCAGCTATCTAACAGAACGGTTGTCAATGTGTGCACTCAACTTCCAGAGTTAAACCCGTGTGTGGATTCAGCAGTCTGCAGAGACTTTCTCTGCAGAGTCCCAAAACAGGCGTTTTCAGCCCATTACCGGCATATGGAAGAAACAGCAGTAAGCACAGGGAAATATCTGCTTCTAAATCCAAAACGCAGCTATCTAACAGAACGGTTGTCATTGTGTGCACTCAACTTCCAGAGTTAAACCCGTGTGTGGATTCAGCAGTCTGCAGAGACTTTCTCTGCAGAGTCCCAAAACAGGCGTTTTCAGCCCATTACCGGCATATGGAAGAAACAGCAGTAAGCACAGGGAAATATCTGCTTCTAAATCCAAAACGCAGCTATCTAACAGAACGGTTGTCAATGTGTGCACTCAACTTCCAGAGTTAAACCCGTGTGTGGATTCAGCAGTCTGCAGAGACTTTCTCTGCAGAGTCCCAAGACAGGCGTTTTCAGCCCATTACCGGCATATGGAAGAAACAGCAGTAAGCACAGGGAAATATCTGCTTCTAAATCCAAAACGCAGCTATCTAACAGAACGGTTGTCAATGTGTGCACTCAACTTCCAGAGTTAAACCCGTGTGTGGATTCAGCAGTCTGCAGAGACTTTCTCTGCAGAGTCCCAAAACAGGCGTTTTCAGCCCATTACCGGCATATGGAAGAAACAGCAGTAAGCACAGGGAAATATCTGCTTCTAAATCCAAAACGCAGCTATCTAACAGAACGGTTGTCAATGTGTCCACTCAACTTCCAGAGTTAAACCCGTGTGTGGATTCAGCAGTCTGCAGAGACTTTCTCTGCAGAGTCC
This sequence comes from Aotus nancymaae, assembly GCF_030222135.1. Taxonomy (NCBI): domain Eukaryota; kingdom Metazoa; phylum Chordata; class Mammalia; order Primates; family Aotidae; genus Aotus; species Aotus nancymaae. The sequence continues at coordinate 243,258 of NW_026988538.1, read as the reverse complement.
CAAAACAGGCGTTTTCAGCCCATTACCGGCATATGGAAGAAACAGCAGTGAGCACAGGGAAATATCTGCTTCTAAATCCAAAACGCAGCTATCTAACAGAACGGTTGTCAATGTGTGCACTCAACTTCCAGAGTTAAACCCGTGTGTGGATTCAGCAGTCTGCAAACACTTTCTCTGCAGAGTCCCAAAACAGGCGTTTTCAGCCCATTACCGGCATATGGAAGAAACAGCAGTAAGCACAGGGAAATATCTGCTTCTAAATCCAAAACGCAGCTATCTAACAGAACGGTTGTCAATGTGTGCACTCAACTTCCAGAGTTAAACCCGTGTGTGGATTCAGCAGTCTGCAGAGACTTTCTCTGCAGAGTCCCAAAACAGGCGTTTTCAGCCCATTACCGGCATATGGAAGAAACAGCAGTAAGCACAGGGAAATATCTGCTTCTAAATCCAAAACGCAGCTATCTAACAGAACGGTTGTCAATGTGTGCACTCAACTTCCAGAGTTAAACCCGTGTGTGGATTCAGCAGTCTGCAGAGCCTTTCTCTGCAGAGTCCCAAAACAGGCGTTTTCAGCCCATTACCGGCATATGGAAGAAACAGCAGTAAGCACAGGGAAATATCTGCTTCTAAATCCAAAACGCAGCTATCTAACAGAACGGTTGTCAATGTGTGCACTCAACTTCCAGAGTTAAACCCGTGTGTGGATTCAGCAGTCTGCAGAGACTTTCTCTGCAGAGTCCCAAAACAGGCGTTTTCAGCCCATTACCGGCATATGGAAGAAACAGCAGTAAGCACAGGGAAATATCTGCTTCTAAATCCAAAACGCAGCTATCTAACAGAACGGTTGTCAATGTGTGCACTCAACTTCCAGAGTTAAACCCGTGTGTGGATTCAGCAGTCTGCAGAGACTTTCTCTGCAGAGTCCCAAGACAGGCGTTTTCAGCCCATTACCGGCATATGGAAGAAACAGCAGTAAGCACAGGGAAATATCTGCTTCTAAATCCAAAACGCAGCTATCTAACAGAACGGTTGTCAATGTGTGCACTCAACTTCCAGAGTTAAACCCGTGTGTGGATTCAGCAGTCTGCAGAGACTTTCTCTGCAGAGTCCCAAGACAGGCGTTTTCAGCCCATTATCGGCATATGGAAGAAACAGCAGTAAGCACAGGGAAATATCTGCTTCTAAATCCAAAACGCAGCTATCTAACAGAACGGTTGTCAATGTGTGCACTCAACTTCCAGAGTTAAACCCGTGTGTGGATTCAGCAGTCTGCAGAGACTTTCTCTGCAGAGTCCCAAAACAGGCGTTTTCAGCCCATTACCGGCATATGGAAGAAACAGCAGTAAGCACAGGGAAATATCTGCTTCTAAATCCAAAACGCAGCTATCTAACAGAACGGTTGTCAATGTGTGCACTCAACTTCCAGAGTTAAACCCGTGTGTGGATTCAGCAGTCTGCAGAGACTTTCTCTGCAGAGTCCCAAGACAGGCGTTTTCAGCCCATTACCGGCATACGGAAGAAACAGCAGTAAGCACAGGGAAATATCTGCTTCTAAATCCAAAACGCAGCTATCTAACAGAACGGTTGTCAATGTGTGCACTCAACTTCCAGAGTTAAACCCGTGTGTGGATTCAGCAGTCTGCAGAGACTTTCTCTGCAGAGTCCCAAAACAGGCGTTTTCAGCCCATTACCGGCATATGGAAGAAACAGCAGTAAGCACAGGGAAATATCTGCTTCTAAATCCAAAACGCAGCTATCTAACAGAACGGTTGTCAATGTGTGCACTCAACTTCCAGAGTTAAACCCGTGTGTGGATTCAGCAGTCTGCAGAGACTTTCTCTGCAGAGTCCCAAAACAGGCGTTTTCAGCCCATTACCGGCATATGGAAGAAACAGCAGTGAGCACAGGGAAATATCTGCTTCTAAATCCAAAACGCAGCTATCTAACAGAACGGTTGTCAATGTGTGCACTCAACTTCCAGAGTTAAACCCGTGTGTGGATTCAGCAGTCTGCAGAGACTTTCTCTGCAGAGTCCCAAAACAGGCGTTTTCAGCCCATTACCGGCATATGGAAGAAACAGCAGTAAGCACAGGGAAATATCTGCTTCTAAATCCAAAACGCAGCTATCTAACAGAACGGTTGTCAATGTGTGCACTCAACTTCCAGAGTTAAACCCGTGTGTGGATTCAGCAGTCTGCAGAGACTTTCTCTGCAGAGTCCCAAAACAGGCGTTGTCAGCCCATTACCGGCATATGGAAGAAACAGCAGTAAGCACAGGGAAATATCTGCTTCTAAATCCAAAACGCAGCTATCTAACAGAACGGTTGTCAATGTGTGCACTCAACTTCCAGAGTTAAACCCGTGTGTGGATTCAGCAGTCTGCAGAGACTTTCTCTGCAGAGTCCCAAAACAGGCGTTGTCAGCCCATTACCGGCATATGGAAGAAACAGCAGTAAGCACAGGGAAATATCTGCTTCTAAATCCAAAACGCAGCTATCTAACAGAACGGTTGTCAATGTGTGCACTCAACTTCCAGAGTTAAACCCGTGTGTGGATTCAGCAGTCTGCAAACACTCTCTGCAGAGTCCCAAAACAGGCGTTTTCAGCCCATTACCGGCATATGGAAGAAACAGCAGTAAGCACAGGGAAATATCTGCTTCTCAATCCAAAACGCAGCTATCTAACAGAACGGTTGTCAATGTGTGCACTCAACTTCCAGAGTTAAACCCGTGTGTGGATTCAGCAGTCTGCAGAGACTTTCTCTGCAGAGTCCCAAAACAGGCGTTTTCAGCCCATTACCGGCATATGGAAGAAACAGCAGTAAGCACAGGGAAATATCTGCTTCTAAATCCAAAACGCAGCTATCTAACAGAACGGTTGTCAATGTGTGCACTCAACTTCCAGAGTTAAACCCGTGTGTGGATTCAGCAGTCTGCAGAGACTTTCTCTGCAGAGTCCCAAAACAGGCGTTTTCAGCCCATTACCGGCATATGGAAGAAACAGCAGTAAGCACAGGGAAATATCTGCTTCTAAATCCAAAACGCAGCTATCTAACAGAACGGTTGTCAATGTGTGCACTCAACTTCCAGAGTTAAACCCGTGTGTGGATTCAGCAGTCTGCAGAGACTTTCTCTGCAGAGTCCCAAGACAGGCGTTTTCAGCCCATTACCGGCATATGGAAGAAACAGCAGTAAGCACAGGGAAATATCTGCTTCTAAATCCAAAACGCAGCTATCTAACAGAACGGTTGTCAATGTGTGCACTCAACTTCCAGAGTTAAACCCGTGTGTGGATTCAGCAGTCTGCAGAGACTTTCTCTGCAGAGTCCCAAGACAGGCGTTTTCCGCCCATTACCGGCATATGGAAGAAACAGCAGTAAGCACAGGGAAATATCTGCTTCTAAATCCAAAACGCAGCTATCTAACAGAACGGTTGTCAATGTGTGCACTCAACTTCCAGAGTTAAACCCGTGTGTGGATTCAGCAGTCTGCAGAGACTTTCTCTGCAGAGTCCCAAGACAGGCGTTTTCAGCCCATTACCGGCATATGGAAGAAACAGCAGTAAGCACAGGGAAATATCTGCTTCTAAATCCAAAACGCAGCTATCTAACAGAACGGTTGTCAATGTGTGCACTCAACTTCCAGAGTTAAACCCGTGTGTGGATTCAGCAGTCTGCAGAGACTTTCTCTGCAGAGTCCCAAAACAGGCGTTTTCAGCCCATTACCGGCATATGGAAGAAACAGCAGTAAGCACAGGGAAATATCTGCTTCTAAATCCAAAACGCAGCTATCTAGCAGAACGGTTGTCAATGTGTGCACTCAACTTCCAGAGTTAAACCCGTGTGTGGATTCAGCAGTCTGCAGAGACTTTCTCTGCAGAGTCCCAAAACAGGCGTTTTCAGCCCATTACCGGCATATGGAAGAAACAGCAGTAAGCACAGGGAAATATCTGCTTCTAAATCCAAAACGCAGCTATCTAACAGAACGGTTGTCAATGTGTGCACTCAACTTCCAGAGTTAAACCCGTGTGTGGATTCAGCAGTCTGCAGAGACTTTCTCTGCAGAGTCCCAAAACAGGCGTTTTCAGCCCATTACCGGCATATGGAAGAAACAGCAGTAAGCACAGGGAAATATCTGCTTCTAAATCCAAAACGCAGCTATCTAACAGAACGGTTGTCAATGTGTGCACTCAACTTCCAGAGTTAAACCCGTGTGTGGATTCAGCAGTCTGCAGAGACTTTCTCTGCAGAGTCCCAAGACAGGCGTTTTCAGCCGATTACCGGCATATGGAAGAAAGAGCAGTAAGCACAGGGAAATATCTGCTTCTAAATCCAAACGCAGCTATCTAACAGAACGGTTGACAATGTGTGCACTCAACTTCCAGAGTTAAACCCGTGTGTGGATTCAGCGGTCTGCAAACACTTTCTCTGCAGAGTCCCAAAACAGGCGTTTTCAGCCCATTACCGGCATATGGAAGAAACAGCAGTAAGCACAGGGAAATATCTGCTTCTCAATCCAAAACGCAGCTATCTAACAGAACGGTTGTCAATGTGTGCACTCAACTTCCAGAGTTAAACCCGTGTGTGGATTCAGCAGTCTGCAGAGACTTTCTCTGCAGAGTCCCAAAACAGGCGTTTTCAGCCCATTACCGGCATATGGAAGAAACAGCAGTAAGCACAGGGAAATATCTGCTTCTAAATCCAAAACGCAGCTATCTAACAGAACGGTTGTCAATGTGTGCACTCAACTTCCAGAGTTAAACCCGTGTGTGGATTCAGCAGTCTGCAGAGACTTTCTCTGCAGAGTCCCAAAACAGGCGTTTTCAGCCCATTACCGGCATATGGAAGAAACAGCAGTAAGCACAGGGAAATATCTGCTTCTAAATCCAAAACGCAGCTATCTAACAGAACGGTTGTCAATGTGTGCACTCAACTTCCAGAGTTAAACCCGTGTGTGGATTCAGCAGTCTGCAGAGACTTTCTCTGCAGAGTCCCAAAACAGGCGTTTTCAGCCCATTACCGGCATATGGAAGAAACAGCAGTAAGCACAGGGAAATATCTGCTTCTAAATCCAAAACGCAGCTATCTAACAGAACGGTTGTCAATGTGTGCACTCAACTTCCAGAGTTAAACCCGTGTGTGGATTCAGCAGTCTGCAGAGACTTTCTCTGCAGAGTCCCAAGACAGGCGTTTTCAGCCCATTACCGGCATATGGAAGAAACAGCAGTAAGCACAGGGAAATATCTGCTTCTAAATCCAAAACGCAGCTATCTAACAGAACGGTTGTCAATGTGTGCACTCAACTTCCAGAGTTAAACCCGTGTGTGGATTCAGCAGTCTGCAAACACTCTCTGCAGAGTCCCAAAACAGGCGTTTTCAGCCCATTACCGGCATATGGAAGAAACAGCAGTAAGCACAGGGAAATATCTGCTTCTCAATCCAAAACGCAGCTATCTAACAGAACGGTTGTCAATGTGTGCACTCAACTTCCAGAGTTAAACCCGTGTGTGGATTCAGCAGTCTGCAGAGACTTTCTCTGCAGAGTCCCAAAACAGGCGTTTTCAGCCCATTACCGGCATATGGAAGAAACAGCAGTAAGCACAGGGAAATATCTGCTTCTAAATCCAAAACGCAGCTATCTAACAGAACGGTTGTCAATGTGTGCACTCAACTTCCAGAGTTAAACCCGTGTGTGGATTCAGCAGTCTGCAGAGACTTTCTCTGCAGAGTCCCAAAACAGGCGTTTTCAGCCCATTACCGGCATATGGAAGAAACAGCAGTAAGCACAGGGAAATATCTGCTTCTAAATCCAAAACGCAGCTATCTAACAGAACGGTTGTCAATGTGTGCACTCAACTTCCAGAGTTAAACCCGTGTGTGGATTCAGCAGTCTGCAGAGACTTTCTCTGCAGAGTCCCAAAACAGGCGTTTTCAGCCCATTACCGGCATATGGAAGAAACAGCAGTAAGCACAGGGAAATATCTGCTTCTAAATCCAAAACGCAGCTATCTAACAGAACGGTTGTCAATGTGTGCACTCAACTTCCAGAGTTAAACCCGTGTGTGGATTCAGCAGTCTGCAGAGACTTTCTCTGCAGAGTCCCAAGACAGGCGTTTTCCGCCCATTACCGGCATATGGAAGAAACAGCAGTAAGCACAGGGAAATATCTGCTTCTAAATCCAAAACGCAGCTATCTAACAGAACGGTTGTCAATGTGTGCACTCAACTTCCAGAGTTAAACCCGTGTGTGGATTCAGCAGTCTGCAGAGACTTTCTCTGCAGAGTCCCAAGACAGGCGTTTTCAGCCCATTACCGGCATATGGAAGAAACAGCAGTAAGCACAGGGAAATATCTGCTTCTAAATCCAAAACGCAGCTATCTAACAGAACGGTTGTCAATGTGTGCACTCAACTTCCAGAGTTAAACCCGTGTGTGGATTCAGCAGTCTGCAGAGACTTTCTCTGCAGAGTCCCAAAACAGGCGTTTTCAGCCCATTACCGGCATATGGAAGAAACAGCAGTAAGCACAGGGAAATATCTGCTTCTAAATCCAAAACGCAGCTATCTAGCAGAACGGTTGTCAATGTGTGCACTCAACTTCCAGAGTTAAACCCGTGTGTGGATTCAGCAGTCTGCAGAGACTTTCTCTGCAGAGTCCCAAAACAGGCGTTTTCAGCCCATTACCGGCATATGGAAGAAACAGCAGTAAGCACAGGGAAATATCTGCTTCTAAATCCAAAACGCAGCTATCTAACAGAACGGTTGTCAATGTGTGCACTCAACTTCCAGAGTTAAACCCGTGTGTGGATTCAGCAGTCTGCAGAGACTTTCTCTGCAGAGTCCCAAAACAGGCGTTTTCAGCCCATTACCGGCATATGGAAGAAACAGCAGTAAGCACAGGGAAATATCTGCTTCTAAATCCAAAACGCAGCTATCTAACAGAACGGTTGTCAATGTGTGCACTCAACTTCCAGAGTTAAACCCGTGTGTGGATTCAGCAGTCTGCAGAGACTTTCTCTGCAGAGTCCCAAGACAGGCGTTTTCAGCCGATTACCGGCATATGGAAGAAAGAGCAGTAAGCACAGGGAAATATCTGCTTCTAAATCCAAACGCAGCTATCTAACAGAACGGTTGACAATGTGTGCACTCAACTTCCAGAGTTAAACCCGTGTGTGGATTCAGCGGTCTGCAAACACTTTCTCTGCAGAGTCCCAAAACAGGCGTTTTCAGCCCATTACCGGCATATGGAAGAAACAGCAGTAAGCACAGGGAAATATCTGCTTCTCAATCCAAAACGCAGCTATCTAACAGAACGGTTGTCAATGTGTGCACTCAACTTCCAGAGTTAAACCCGTGTGTGGATTCAGCAGTCTGCAGAGACTTTCTCTGCAGAGTCCCAAAACAGGCGTTTTCAGCCCATTACCGGCATATGGAAGAAACAGCAGTAAGCACAGGGAAATATCTGCTTCTAAATCCAAAACGCAGCTATCTAACAGAACGGTTGTCAATGTGTGCACTCAACTTCCAGAGTTAAACCCGTGTGTGGATTCAGCAGTCTGCAGAGACTTTCTCTGCAGAGTCCCAAAACAGGCGTTTTCAGCCCATTACCGGCATATGGAAGAAACAGCAGTAAGCACAGGGAAATATCTGCTTCTAAATCCAAAACGCAGCTATCTAACAGAACGGTTGTCAATGTGTGCACTCAACTTCCAGAGTTAAACCCGTGTGTGGATTCAGCAGTCTGCAGAGACTTTCTCTGCAGAGTCCCAAAACAGGCGTTTTCAGCCCATTACCGGCATATGGAAGAAACAGCAGTAAGCACAGGGAAATATCTGCTTCTAAATCCAAAACGCAGCTATCTAACAGAACGGTTGTCAATGTGTGCACTCAACTTCCAGAGTTAAACCCGTGTGTGGATTCAGCAGTCTGCAGAGACTTTCTCTGCAGAGTCCCAAGACAGGCGTTTTCAGCCCATTACCGGCATATGGAAGAAACAGCAGTAAGCACAGGGAAATATCTGCTTCTAAATCCAAAACGCAGCTATCTAACAGAACGGTTGTCAATGTGTGCACTCAACTTCCAGAGTTAAACCCGTGTGTGGATTCAGCAGTCTGCAAACACTTTCTCTGCAGAGTCCCAAGACAGGCGTTTTCAGCCCATTACCGGCATATGGAAGAAACAGCAGTAAGCACAGGGAAATATCTGCTTCTAAATCCAAAACGCAGCTATCTAACAGAACGGTTGTCAATGTGTGCACTCAACTTCCAGAGTTAAACCCGTGTGTGGATTCAGCAGTCTGCAGAGACTTTCTCTGCAGAGTCCCAAAACAGGCGTTTTCAGCCCATTACCGGCATATGGAAGAAACAGCAGTAAGCACAGGGAAATATCTGCTTCTAAATCCAAAACGCAGCTATCTAACAGAACGGTTGTCAATGTGTGCACTCAACTTCCAGAGTTAAACCCGTGTGTGGATTCAGCAGTCTGCAGAGACTTTCTCTGCAGAGTCCCAAAACAGGCGTTTTCAGCCCATTACCGGCATATGGAAGAAACAGCAGTAAGCACAGGGAAATATCTGCTTCTAAATCCAAAACGCAGCTATCTAACAGAACGGTTGTCAATGTGTGCACTCAACTTCCAGAGTTAAACCCGTGTGTGGATTCAGCAGTCTGCAGAGACTTTCTCTGCAGAGTCCCAAAACAGGCGTTTTCAGCCCATTACCGGCATATGGAAGAAACAGCAGTAAGCACAGGGAAATATCTGCTTCTAAATCCAAAACGCAGCTATCTAACAGAACGGTTGTCAATGTGTGCACTCAACTTCCAGAGTTAAACCCGTGTGTGGCTTCAGCAGTCTGCAGAGACTTTCTCTGCAGAGTCCCAAGACAGGCGTTTTCAGCCCATTACCGGCATATGGAAGAAACAGCAGTAAGCACAGGGAAATATCTGCTTCTAAATCCAAAACGCAGCTATCTAACAGAACGGTTGTCAATGTGTGCACTCAACTTCCAGAGTTAAACCCGTGTGTGGATTCAGCAGTCTGCAGAGACTTTCTCTGCAGAGTCCCAAGACAGGCGTTTTCCGCCCATTACCGGCATATGGAAGAAACAGCAGTAAGCACAGGGAAATATCTGCTTCTAAATCCAAAACGCAGCTATCTAACAGAACGGTTGTCAATGTGTGCACTCAACTTCCAGAGTTAAACCCGTGTGTGGATTCAGCAGTCTGCAGAGACTTTCTCTGCAGAGTCCCAAGACAGGCGTTTTCAGCCCATTACCGGCATATGGAAGAAACAGCAGTAAGCACAGGGAAATATCTGCTTCTAAATCCAAAACGCAGCTATCTAACAGAACGGTTGTCAATGTGTGCACTCAACTTCCAGAGTTAAACCCGTGTGTGGATTCAGCAGTCTGCAGAGACTTTCTCTGCAGAGTCCCAAAACAGGCGTTTTTCAGCCCATTACCGGCATATGGAAGAAACAGCAGTAAGCACAGGGAAATATCTGCTTCTAAATCCAAAACGCAGCTATCTAGCAGAACGGTTGTCAATGTGTGCACTCAACTTCCAGAGTTAAACCCGTGTGTGGATTCAGCAGTCTGCAGAGACTTTCTCTGCAGAGTCCCAAAACAGGCGTTTTCAGCCCATTACCGGCATATGGAAGAAACAGCAGTAAGCACAGGGAAATATCTGCTTCTAAATCCAAAACGCAGCTATCTAACAGAACGGTTGTCAATGTGTGCACTCAACTTCCAGAGTTAAACCCGTGTGTGGATTCAGCAGTCTGCAGAGACTTTCTCTGCAGAGTCCCAAAACAGGCGTTTTCAGCCCATTACCGGCATATGGAAGAAACAGCAGTAAGCACAGGGAAATATCTGCTTCTAAATCCAAAACGCAGCTATCTAACAGAACGGTTGTCAATGTGTGCACTCAACTTCCAGAGTTAAACCCGTGTGTGGATTCAGCAGTCTGCAGAGACTTTCTCTGCAGAGTCCCAAGACAGGCGTTTTCAGCCCATTACCGGCATATGGAAGAAACAGCAGTAAGCACAGGGAAATATCTGCTTCTAAATCCAAAACGCAGCTATCTAACAGAACGGTTGTCAATGTGTGCACTCAACTTCCAGAGTTAAACCCGTGTGTGGATTCAGCAGTCTGCAAACACTTTCTCTGCAGAGTCCCAAGACAGGCGTTTTCAGCCCATTACCGGCATATGGAAGAAACAGCAGTAAGCACAGGGAAATATCTGCTTCTAAATCCAAAACGCAGCTATCTAACAGAACGGTTGTCAATGTGTGCACTCAACTTCCAGAGTTAAACCCGTGTGTGGATTCAGCAGTCTGCAGAGACTTTCTCTGCAGAGTCCCAAGACAGGCGTTTTCAGCCCATTACCGGCATATGGAAGAAACAGCAGTAAGCACAGGGAAATATCTGCTTCTAAATCCAAAACGCAGCTATCTAACAGAACGGTTGTCAATGTGTGCACTCAACTTCCAGAGTTAAACCCGTGTGTGGATTCAGCAGTCTGCAAACACTTTCTCTGCAGAGTCCCAAGACAGGCGTTTTCAGCCGATTACCGGCATATGGAAGAAAGAGCAGTAAGCACAGGGAAATATCTACTTCTAAATCCAAAACGCAGCTATCTAACAGAACGGTTGTCAATGTGTGCACTCAACTTCCAGAGTTAAACCCGTGTGTGGATTCAGCAGTCTGCAGAGACTTTCTCTGCAGAGTCCCAAAACAGGCATTTTCAGCCCATTACCGGCATATGGAAGAAACAGCAGTAAGCACAGGGAAATATCTGCTTCTAAATCCAAAACGCAGCTATCTAACAGAACGGTTGTCAATGTGTGCACTCAACTTCCAGAGTTAAACCCGTGTGTGGATTCAGCAGTCTGCAGAGACTTTCTCTGCAGAGTCCCAAAACAGGCGTTTTCAGCCCATTACCGGCATATGGAAGAAACAGCAGTAAGCACAGGGAAATATCTGCTTCTAAATCCAAAACGCAGCTATCTAACAGAACGGTTGTCAATGTGTGCACTCAACTTCCAGAGTTAAACCCGTGTGTGGATTCAGCAGTCTGCAGAGACTTTCTCTGCAGAGTCCCAAAACAGGCGTTTTCAGCCCATTACCGGCATATGGAAGAAACAGCAGTAAGCACAGGGAAATATCTGCTTCTAAATCCAAAACGCAGCTATCTAACAGAACGGTTGTCAATGTGTGCACTCAACTTCCAGAGTTAAACCCGTGTGTGGATTCAGCAGTCTGCAGAGACTTTCTCTGCAGAGTCCCAAAACAGGCGTTTTCAGCCCATTACCGGCATATGGAAGAAACAGCAGTAAGCACAGGGAAATATCTGCTTCTAAATCCAAAACGCAGCTATCTAACAGAACGGTTGTCAATGTGTGCACTCAACTTCCAGAGTTAAACCCGTGTGTGGATTCAGCAGTCTGCAGAGACTTTCTCTGCAGAGTCCCAAGACAGGCGTTTTCAGCCCATTACCGGCATATGGAAGAAACAGCAGTAAGCACAGGGAAATATCTGCTTCTAAATCCAAAACGCAGCTATCTAACAGAACGGTTGTCAATGTGTGCACTCAACTTCCAGAGTTAAACCCGTGTGTGGATTCAGCAGTCTGCAAACACTTTCTCTGCAGAGTCCCAAGACAGGCGTTTTCAGCCCATTACCGGCATATGGAAGAAACAGCAGTAAGCACAGGGAAATATCTGCTTCTAAATCCAAAACGCAGCTATCTAACAGAACGGTTGTCAATGTGTGCACTCAACTTCCAGAGTTAAACCCGTGTGTGGATTCAGCAGTCTGCAGAGACTTTCTCTGCAGAGTCCCAAAACAGGCGTTTTCAGCCCATTACCGGCATATGGAAGAAACAGCAGTAAGCACAGGGAAATATCTGCTTCTAAATCCAAAACGCAGCTATCTAACAGAACGGTTGTCAATGTGTGCACTCAACTTCCAGAGTTAAACCCGTGTGTGGATTCAGCAGTCTGCAGAGACTTTCTCTGCAGAGTCCCAAAACAGGCGTTTTCAGCCCATTACCGGCATATGGAAGAAACAGCAGTAAGCACAGGGAAATATCTGCTTCTAAATCCAAAACGCAGCTATCTAACAGAACGGTTGTCAATGTGTGCACTCAACTTCCAGAGTTAAACCCGTGTGTGGATTCAGCAGTCTGCAGAGACTTTCTCTGCAGAGTCCCAAAACAGGCGTTTTCAGCCCATTACCGGCATATGGAAGAAACAGCAGTAAGCACAGGGAAATATCTGCTTCTAAATCCAAAACGCAGCTATCTAACAGAACGGTTGTCAATGTGTGCACTCAACTTCCAGAGTTAAACCCGTGTGTGGCTTCAGCAGTCTGCAGAGACTTTCTCTGCAGAGTCCCAAGACAGGCGTTTTCAGCCCATTACCGGCATATGGAAGAAACAGCAGTAAGCACAGGGAAATATCTGCTTCTAAATCCAAAACGCAGCTATCTAACAGAACGGTTGTCAATGTGTGCACTCAACTTCCAGAGTTAAACCCGTGTGTGGATTCAGCAGTCTGCAGAGACTTTCTCTGCAGAGTCCCAAGACAGGCGTTTTCCGCCCATTACCGGCATATGGAAGAAACAGCAGTAAGCACAGGGAAATATCTGCTTCTAAATCCAAAACGCAGCTATCTAACAGAACGGTTGTCAATGTGTGCACTCAACTTCCAGAGTTAAACCCGTGTGTGGATTCAGCAGTCTGCAGAGACTTTCTCTGCAGAGTCCCAAGACAGGCGTTTTCAGTCCATTACCGGCATATGGAAGAAACAGCAGTAAGCACAGGGAAATATCTGCTTCTAAATCCAAAACGCAGCTATCTAACAGAACGGTTGTCAATGTGTGCACTCAACTTCCAGAGTTAAACCCGTGTGTGGATTCAGCAGTCTGCAGAGACTTTCTCTGCAGAGTCCCAAAACAGGCGTTTTTCAGCCCATTACCGGCATATGGAAGAAACAGCAGTAAGCACAGGGAAATATCTGCTTCTAAATCCAAAACGCAGCTATCTAGCAGAACGGTTGTCAATGTGTGCACTCAACTTCCAGAGTTAAACCCGTGTGTGGATTCAGCAGTCTGCAGAGACTTTCTCTGCAGAGTCCCAAAACAGGCGTTTTCAGCCCATTACCGGCATATGGAAGAAACAGCAGTAAGCACAGGGAAATATCTGCTTCTAAATCCAAAACGCAGCTATCTAACAGAACGGTTGTCAATGTGTGCACTCAACTTCCAGAGTTAAACCCGTGTGTGGATTCAGCAGTCTGCAGAGACTTTCTCTGCAGAGTCCCAAAACAGGCGTTTTCAGCCCATTACCGGCATATGGAAGAAACAGCAGTAAGCACAGGGAAATATCTGCTTCTAAATCCAAAACGCAGCTATCTAACAGAACGGTTGTCAATGTGTGCACTCAACTTCCAGAGTTAAACCCGTGTGTGGATTCAGCAGTCTGCAGAGACTTTCTCTGCAGAGTCCCAAGACAGGCGTTTTCAGCCCATTACCGGCATATGGAAGAAACAGCAGTAAGCACAGGGAAATATCTGCTTCTAAATCCAAAACGCAGCTATCTAACAGAACGGTTGTCAATGTGTGCACTCAACTTCCAGAGTTAAACCCGTGTGTGGATTCAGCAGTCTGCAAACACTTTCTCTGCAGAGTCCCAAGACAGGCGTTTTCAGCCCATTACCGGCATATGGAAGAAACAGCAGTAAGCACAGGGAAATATCTGCTTCTAAATCCAAAACGCAGCTATCTAACAGAACGGTTGTCAATGTGTGCACTCAACTTCCAGAGTTAAACCCGTGTGTGGATTCAGCAGTCTGCAGAGACTTTCTCTGCAGAGTCCCAAGACAGGCGTTTTCAGCCCATTACCGGCATATGGAAGAAACAGCAGTAAGCACAGGGAAATATCTGCTTCTAAATCCAAAACGCAGCTATCTAACAGAACGGTTGTCAATGTGTGCACTCAACTTCCAGAGTTAAACCCGTGTGTGGATTCAGCAGTCTGCAAACACTTTCTCTGCAGAGTCCCAAGACAGGCGTTTTCAGCCGATTACCGGCATATGGAAGAAAGAGCAGTAAGCACAGGGAAATATCTACTTCTTAATCCAAAACGCAGCTATCTAACAGAACGGTTGTCAATGTGTGCACTCAACTTCCAGAGTTAAACCCGTGTGTGGATTCAGCAGTCTGCAGAGACTTTCTCTGCAGAGTCCCAAAACAGGCATTTTCAGCCCATTACCGGCATATGGAAGAAACAGCAGTAAGCACAGGGAAATATCTGCTTCTAAATCCAAAACGCAGCTATCTAACAGAACGGTTGTCAATGTGTGCACTCAACTTCCAGAGTTAAACCCGTGTGTGGATTCAGCAGTCTGCAGAGACTTTCTCTGCAGAGTCCCAAAACAGGCGTTTTCAGCCCATTACCGGCATATGGAAGAAACAGCAGTAAGCACAGGGAAATATCTGCTTCTAAATCCAAAACGCAGCTATCTAACAGAACGGTTGTCAATGTGTGCACTCAACTTCCAGAGTTAAACCCGTGTGTGGATTCAGCAGTCTGCAGAGACTTTCTCTGCAGAGTCCCAAAACAGGCGTTTTCAGCCCATTACCGGCATATGGAAGAAACAGCAGTAAGCACAGGGAAATATCTGCTTCTAAATCCAAAACGCAGCTATCTAACAGAACGGTTGTCAATGTGTGCACTCAACTTCCAGAGTTAAACCCGTGTGTGGATTCAGCAGTCTGCAGAGACTTTCTCTGCAGAGTCCCAAAACAGGCGTTTTCAGCCCATTACCGGCATATGGAAGAAACAGCAGTGAGCACAGGGAAATATCTGCTTCTAAATCCAAAACGCAGCTATCTAACAGAACGGTTGTCAATGTGTGCACTCAACTTCCAGAGTTAAACCCGTGTGTGGATTCAGCAGTCTGCAAACACTTTCTCTGCAGAGTCCCAAAACAGGCGTTTTCAGCCCATTACCGGCATATGGAAGAAACAGCAGTAAGCACAGGGAAATATCTGCTTCTAAATCCAAAACGCAGCTATCTAACAGAACGGTTGTCAATGTGTGCACTCAACTTCCAGAGTTAAACCCGTGTGTGGATTCAGCAGTCTGCAGAGACTTTCTCTGCAGAGTCCCAAAACAGGCGTTTTCAGCCCATTACCGGCATATGGAAGAAACAGCAGTAAGAACAGGGAAATATCTGCTTCTAAATCCAAAACGCAGCTATCTAACAGAACGGTTGTCAATGTGTGCACTCAACTTCCAGAGTTAAACCCTTGTGTGGATTCAGCAGTCTGCAGAGACTTTCTCTGCAGAGTCCCAAGACAGGCGTTTTCAGCCCATTACCGGCATATGGAAGAAACAGCAGTAAGCACAGGGAAATATCTGCTTCTCAATCCAAAACGCAGCTATCTAACAGAACGGTTGTCAATGTGTGCACTCAACTTCCAGAGTTAAACCCGTGTGTGGATTCAGCAGTCTGCAGAGACTTTCTCTGCAGAGTCCCAAGACAGGCGTTTTCAGCCCATTACCGGCATATGGAAGAAACAGCAGTAAGCACAGGGAAATATCTGCTTCTAAATCCAAAACGCAGCTATCTAACAGAACGGTTGTCAATGTGTGCACTCAACTTCCAGAGTTAAACCCGTGTGTGGATTCAGCAGTCTGCAGAGACTTTCTCTGCAGAGTCCCAAAACAGGCGTTTTCAGCCCATTACCGGCATATGGAAGAAACAGCAGTAAGCACAGGGAAATATCTGCTTCTAAATCCAAAACGCAGCTATCTAACAGAACGGTTGTCAATGTGTGCACTCAACTTCCAGAGTTAAACCCGTGTGTGGATTCAGCAGTCTGCAGAGACTTTCTCTGCAGAGTCCCAAAACAGGCGTTTTCAGCCCATTACCGGCATACGGAAGAAACAGCAGTAAGCACAGGGAAATATCTGCTTCTAAATCCAAAACGCAGCTATCTAACAGAACGGTTGTCAATGTGTGCACTCAACTTCCAGAGTTAAACCCGTGTGTGGATTCAGCAGTCTGCAGAGACTTTCTCTGCAGAGTCCCAAGACAGGCGTTTTCAGCCCATTACCGGCATATGGAAGAAACAGCAGTAAGCACAGGGAAATATCTGCTTCTAAATCCAAAACGCAGCTATCTAACAGAACGGTTGTCAATGTGTGCACTCAACTTCCAGAGTTAAACCCGTGTGTGGATTCAGCAGTCTGCAGAGACTTTCTCTGCAGAGTCCCAAGACAGGCGTTTTCAGCCCATTACCGGCATATGGAAGAAACAGCAGTAAGCACAGGGAAATATCTGCTTCTAAATCCAAAACGCAGCTATCTAACAGAACGGTTGTCAATGTGTGCACTCAACTTCCAGAGTTAAACCCGTGTGTGGATTCAGCAGTCTGCAGAGACTTTCTCTGCAGAGTCCCAAAACAGGCGTTTTCAGCCCATTACCGGCATATGGAAGAAACAGCAGTAAGCACAGGGAAATATCTGCTTCTAAATCCAAAACGCAGCTATCTAACAGAACGGTTGTCAATGTGTGCACTCAACTTCCAGAGTTAAACCCGTGTGTGGATTCAGCAGTCTGCAGAGACTTTCTCTGCAGAGTCCCAAAACAGGCGTTTTCAGCCCATTACCGGCATACGGAAGAAACAGCAGTGAGCACAGGGAAATATCTGCTTCTAAATCCAAAACGCAGCTATCTAACAGAACGGTTGTCAATGTGTGCACTCAACTTCCAGAGTTAAACCCGTGTGTGGATTCAGCAGTCTGCAGAGACTTTCTCTGCAGAGTCCCAAAACAGGCGTTTTCAGCCCATTACCGGCATATGGAAGAAACAGCAGTAAGCACAGGGAAATATCTGCTTCTAAATCCAAAACGCAGCTATCTAACAGAACGGTTGTCAATGTGTGCACTCAACTTCCAGAGTTAAACCCGTGTGTGGATTCAGCAGTCTGCAGAGACGTTCTCTGCAGAGTCCCAAAACAGGCGTTTTCAGCCCATTACCGGCATATGGAAGAAACAGCAGTAAGCACAGGGAAATATCTGCTTCTAAATCCAAAACGCAGCTATCTAACAGAACGGTTGTCAATGTGTGCACTCAACTTCCAGAGTTAAACCCGTGTGTGGATTCAGCAGTCTGCAGAGACTTTCTCTGCAGAGTCCCAAAACAGGCGTTTTCAGCCCATTACCGGCATATGGAAGAAACAGCAGTGAGCACAGGGAAATATCTGCTTCTAAATCCAAAACGCAGCTATCTAACAGAACGGTTCTCAATGTGTGCACTCAACTTCCAGAGTTAAACCCGTGTGTGGATTCAGCAGTCTGCAAACACTTTCTCTGCAGAGTCCCAAAACAGGCGTTTTCAGCCCATTACCGGCATATGGAAGAAACAGCAGTAAGCACAGGGAAATATCTGCTTCTAAATCCAAAACGCAGCTATCTAACAGAACGGTTGTCAATGTGTGCACTCAACTTCCAGAGTTAAACCCGTGTGTGGATTCAGCAGTCTGCAGAGACTTTCTCTGCAGAGTCCCAAGACAGGCGTTTTCAGCCCATTACCGGCATATGGAAGAAACAGCAGTAAGCACAGGGAAATATCTGCTTCTCAATCCAAAACGCAGCTATCTAACAGAACGGTTGTCAATGTGTGCACTCAACTTCCAGAGTTAAACCCGTGTGTGGATTCAGCAGTCTGCAGAGACTTTCTCTGCAGAGTCCCAAAACAGGCGTTTTCAGCCCATTACCGGCATATGGAAGAAACAGCAGTAAGCACAGGGAAATATCTGCTTCTAAATCCAAAACGCAGCTATCTAACAGAACGGTTGTCAATGTGTGCACTCAACTTCCAGAGTTAAACCCGTGTGTGGATTCAGCAGTCTGCAGAGACTTTCTCTGCAGAGTCCCAAGACAGGCGTTTTCAGCCCATTACCGGCATATGGAAGAAACAGCAGTAAGCACAGGGAAATATCTGCTTCTAAATCCAAAACGCAGCTATCTAACAGAACGGTTGTCAATGTGTGCACTCAACTTCCAGAGTTAAACCCGTGTGTGGATTCAGCAGTCTGCAGAGACTTTCTCTGCAGAGTCCCAAGACAGGCGTTTTCAGCCCATTACCGGCATATGGAAGAAACAGCAGTAAGCACAGGGAAATATCTGCTTCTAAATCCAAAACGCAGCTATCTAACAGAACGGTTGTCAATGTGTGCACTCAACTTCCAGAGTTAAACCCGTGTGTGGATTCAGCAGTCTGCAGAGACTTTCTCTGCAGAGTCCCAAGACAGGCGTTTTCAGCCCATTACCGGCATATGGAAGAAACAGCAGTAAGCACAGGGAAATATCTGCTTCTAAATCCAAAACGCAGCTATCTAACAGAACGGTTGTCAATGTGTGCACTCAACTTCCAGAGTTAAACCCGTGTGTGGATTCAGCAGTCTGCAGAGACTTTCTCTGCAGAGTCCCAAAACAGGCGTTTTCAGCCCATTACCGGCATATGGAAGAAACAGCAGTAAGCACAGGGAAATATCTGCTTCTAAATCCAAAACGCAGCTATCTAACAGAACGGTTGTCAATGTGTGCACTCAACTTCCAGAGTTAAACCCGTGTGTGGATTCAGCAGTCTGCAGAGACTTTCTCTGCAGAGTCCCAAGACAGGCGTTTTCAGCCCATTACAGGCATAAGAAGAAACAGCAGTAAGCACAGGGAAATATCTGCTTCTAAATCCAAAACGCAGCTATCTAACAGAACGGTTGTCAATGTGTGCACTCAACTTCCAGAGTTAAACCCGTGTGTGGATTCAGCAGTCTGCAGAGACTTTCTCTGCAGAGTCCCAAAACAGGCGTTTTCAGCCCATTACCGGCATATGGAAGAAACAGCAGTAAGCACAGGGAAATATCTGCTTCTAAATCCAAAACGCAGCTATCTAACAGAACGGTTGTCAATGTGTGCACTCAACTTCCAGAGTTAAACCCGTGTGTGGATTCAGCAGTCTGCAGAGACTTTCTCTGCAGAGTCCCAAAACAGGCGTTTTCAGCCCATTATCGGCATATGGAAGAAACAGCAGTAAGCACAGGGAAATATCTGCTTCTAAATCCAAAACGCAGCTATCTAACAGAACGGTTGTCAATGTGTGCACTCAACTTCCAGAGTTAAACCCGTGTGTGGATTCAGCAGTCTGCAGAGACTTTCTCTGCAGAGTCCCAAGACAGGCGTTTTCAGCCCATTACCGGCATATGGAAGAAACAGCAGTAAGCACAGGGAAATATCTGCTTCTAAATCCAAAACGCAGCTATCTAACAGAACGGTTGTCAATGTGTGCACTCAACTTCCAGAGTTAAACCCGTGTGTGGATTCAGCAGTCTGCAGAGACTTTCTCTGCAGAGTCCCAAGACAGGCGTTTTCAGCCCATTACCGGCATATGGAAGAAACAGCAGTAAGCACAGGGAAATATCTGCTTCTAAATCCAAAACGCAGCTATCTAACAGAACGGTTGTCAATGTGTGCACTCAACTTCCAGAGTTAAACCCGTGTGTGGATTCAGCAGTCTGCAGAGACTTTCTCTGCAGAGTCCCAAAACAGGCGTTTTCAGCCCATTACCGGCATATGGAAGAAACAGCAGTAAGCACAGGGAAATATCTGCTTCTAAATCCAAAACGCAGCTATCTAACAGAACGGTTGTCAATGTGTGCCCTCAACTTCCAGAGTTAAACCCGTGTGTGGATTCAGCAGTCTGCAGGGACTTTCTCTGCAGAGTCCCAAGACAGGCGTTTTCAGCCCATTACCGGCATATGGAAGAAACAGCAGTAAGCACAGGGAAATATCTGCTTCTAAATCCAAAACGCAGCTATCTAACAGAACGGTTGTCAATGTGTGCACTCAACTTCCAGAGTTAAACCCGTGTGTGGATTCAGCAGTCTGCAGAGACTTTCTCTGCAGAGTCCCAAGACAGGCGTTTTCAGCCCATTACCGGCATATGGAAGAAACAGCAGTAAGCACAGGGAAATATCTGCTTCTAAATCCAAAACGCAGCTATCTAACAGAACGGTTGTCAATGTGTGCACTCAACTTCCAGAGTTAAACCCGTGTGTGGATTCAGCAGTCTGCAGAGACTTTCTCTGCAGAGTCCCAAAACAGGCGTTTTCAGCCCATTACCGGCATATGGAAGAAACAGCAGTAAGCACAGGGAAATATCTGCTTCTAAATCCAAAACGCAGCTATCTAACAGAACGGTTGTCAATGTGTGCACTCAACTTCCAGAGTTAAACCCGTGTGTGGATTCAGCAGTCTGCAGAGACTTTCTCTGCAGAGTCCCAAGACAGGCGTTTTCAGCCCATTACCGGCATATGGAAGAAACAGCAGTAAGCACAGGGAAATATCTGCTTCTAAATCCAAAACGCAGCTATCTAACAGAACGGTTGTCAATGTGTGCACTCAACTTCCAGAGTTAAACCCGTGTGTGGATTCAGCAGTCTGCAGAGACTTTCTCTGCAGAGTCCCAAGACAGGCGTTTTCAGCCCATTACCGGCATATGGAAGAAACAGCAGTAAGCACAGGGAAATATCTGCTTCTAAATCCAAAACGCAGCTATCTAACAGAACGGTTGTCAATGTGTGCACTCAACTTCCAGAGTTAAACCCGTGTGTGGATTCAGCAGTCTGCAGAGACTTTCTCTGCAGAGTCCCAAAACAGGCGTTTTCAGCCCATTACCGGCATATGGAAGAAACAGCAGTAAGCACAGGGAAATATCTGTTTCTAAATCCAAAACGCAGCTATCTAACAGAACGGTTGTCAATGTGTGCACTCAACTTCCAGAGTTAAACCCGTGTGTGGATTCAGCAGTCTGCAGAGACTTTCTCTGCAGAGTCCCAAAACAGGCGTTTTCAGCCCATTACCGGCATATGGAAGAAACAGCAGTAAGCACAGGGAAATATCTGCTTCTAAATCCAAAACGCAGCTATCTAACAGAACGGTTGTCAATGTGTGCACTCAACTTCCAGAGTTAAACCCGTGTGTGGATTCAGCAGTCTGCAGAGACTTTCTCTGCAGAGTCCCAAGACAGGCGTTTTCAGCCCATTACCGGCATATGGAAGAAACAGCAGTAAGCACAGGGAAATATCTGCTTCTAAATCCAAAACGCAGCTATCTAACAGAACGGTTGTCAATGTGTGCACTCAACTTCCAGAGTTAAACCCGTGTGTGGATTCAGCAGTCTGCAGAGACTTTCTCTGCAGAGTCCCAAGACAGGCGTTTTCAGCCCATTACCGGCATATGGAAGAAACAGCAGTAAGCACAGGGAAATATCTGCTTCTAAATCCAAAACGCAGCTATCTAACAGAACGGTTGTCAATGTGTGCACTCAACTTCCAGAGTTAAACCCGTGTGTGGATTCAGCAGTCTGCAGAGACTTTCTCTGCAGAGTCCCAAAACAGGCGTTTTCAGCCCATTACCGGCATATGGAAGAAACAGCAGTAAGCACAGGGAAATATCTGCTTCTAAATCCAAAACGCAGCTATCTAACAGAACGGTTGTCAATGTGTGCACTCAACTTCCAGAGTTAAACCCGTGTGTGGATTCAGCAGTCTGCAGAGACTTTCTCTGCAGAGTCCCAAAACAGGCGTTTTCAGCCCATTACCGGCATACGGAAGAAACAGCAGTAAGCACAGGGAAATATCTGCTTCTAAATCCAAAACGCAGCTATCTAACAGAACGGTTGTCAATGTGTGCACTCAACTTCCAGAGTTAAACCCGTGTGTGGATTCAGCAGTCTGCAGAGACTTTCTCTGCAGAGTCCCAAAACAGGCGTTTTCAGCCCATTACCGGCATATGGAAGAAACAGCAGTAAGCACAGGGAAATATCTGCTTCTAAATCCAAAACGCAGCTATCTAACAGAACGGTTGTCAATGTGTGCACTCAACTTCCAGAGTTAAACCCGTGTGTGGATTCAGCAGTCTGCAGAGACTTTCTCTGCAGAGTCCCAAAACAGGCGTTTTCAGCCCATTACCGGCATATGGAAGAAACAGCAGTAAGCACAGGGAAATATCTGCTTCTAAATCCAAAACGCAGCTATCTAACAGAACGGTTGTCAATGTGTGCACTCAACTTCCAGAGTTAAACCCGTGTGTGGATTCAGCAGTCTGCAGAGACTTTCTCTGCAGAGTCCCAAAACAGGCGTTTTCAGCCCATTACCGGCATATGGAAGAAACAGCAGTAAGCATAGGGAAATATCTGCTTCTAAATCCAAAACGCAGCTATCTAACAGAACGGTTGTCAATGTGTGCACTCAACTTCCAGAGTTAAACCCGTGTGTGGATTCAGCAGTCTGCAAACACTTTCTCTGCAGAGTCCCAAGACAGGCGTTTTCAGCCGATTACCGGCATATGGAAGAAAGAGCAGTAAGCACAGGGAAATATCTGCTTCTAAATCCAAAACGCAGCTATCTAACAGAACGGTTGTCAATGTGTGCACTCAACTTCCAGAGTTAAACTCGTGTGTGGATTCAGCAGTCTGCAGAGACTTTCTCTGCAGAGTCCCAAAACAGGCGTTTTCAGCCCATTACCGGCATATGGAAGAAACAGCAGTAAGCACAGGGAAATATCTGCTTCTAAATCCAAAACGCAGCTATCTAACAGAACGGTTGTCAATGTGTGCACTCAACTTCCAGAGTTAAACGCGTGTGTGGATTCAGCAGTCTGCAGAGACTTTCTCTGCAGAGTCCCAAAACAGGCGTTTTCAGCCCATTACCGGCATATGGAAGAAACAGCAGTAAGCACAGGGAAATATCTGCTTCTAAATCCAAAACGCAGCTATCTAACAGAACGGTTGTCAATGTGTGCACTCAACTTCCAGAGTTAAACCCGTGTGTGGATTCAGCAGTCTGCAGAGACTTTCTCTGCAGAGTCCCAAAACAGGCGTTTTCAGCCCATTACCGGCATATGGAAGAAACAGCAGTAAGCACAGGGAAATATCTGCTTCTAAATCCAAAACGCAGCTATCTAACAGAACGGTTGTCAATGTGTGCACTCAACTTCCAGAGTTAAACCCGTGTGTGGATTCAGCAGTCTGCAGAGACTTTCTCTGCAGAGTCCCAAAACAGGCGTTTTCAGCCCATTACCGGCATATGGAAGAAACAGCAGTAAGCACAGGGAAATATCTGCTTCTAAATCCAAAACGCAGCTATCTAACAGAACGGTTGTCAATGTGTGCACTCAACTTCCAGAGTTAAACCCGTGTGTGGATTCAGCAGTCTGCAGAGACTTTCTCTGCAGAGTCCCAAAACAGGCGTTTTCAGCCCATTACCGGCATATGGAAGAAACAGCAGAAAGCACAGGGAAATATCTGCTTCTAAATCCAAAACGCAGCTCTCTAACAGAACGGTTGTCAATGTGTGCACTCAACTTCCAGAGTTAAACCCGTGTGTGGATTCAGCAGTCTGCAGAGACTTTCTCTGCAGAGTCCCAAAACAGGCGTTTTCAGCCCATTACCGGCATATGGAAAAAACAGCAGTAAGCACAGGGAAATATCTGCTTCTAAATCCAAAACGCAGCTATCTAACAGAACGGTTGTCAATGTGTGCACTCAACTTCCAGAGTTAAACCCGTGTGTGGATTCAGCAGTCTGCAGAGACTTTCTCTGCAGAGTCCCAAAACAGGCGTTTTCAGCCCATTACCGGCATATGGAAGAAACAGCAGTAAGCACAGGGAAATATCTGCTTCTAAATCCAAAACGCAGCTATCTAACAGAACGGTTGTCATTGTGTGCACTCAACTTCCAGAGTTAAACCCGTGTGTGGATTCAGCAGTCTGCAGAGACTTTCTCTGCAGAGTCCCAAAACAGGCGTTTTCAGCCCATTACCGGCATATGGAAGAAACAGCAGTAAGCACAGGGAAATATCTGCTTCTAAATCCAAAACGCAGCTATCTAACAGAACGGTTGTCAATGTGTGCACTCAACTTCCAGAGTTAAACCCGTGTGTGGATTCAGCAGTCTGCAGAGACTTTCTCTGCAGAGTCCCAAGACAGGCGTTTTCAGCCCATTACCGGCATATGGAAGAAACAGCAGTAAGCACAGGGAAATATCTGCTTCTAAATCCAAAACGCAGCTATCTAACAGAACGGTTGTCAATGTGTGCACTCAACTTCCAGAGTTAAACCCGTGTGTGGATTCAGCAGTCTGCAGAGACTTTCTCTGCAGAGTCCCAAAACAGGCGTTTTCAGCCCATTACCGGCATATGGAAGAAACAGCAGTAAGCACAGGGAAATATCTGCTTCTAAATCCAAAACGCAGCTATCTAACAGAACGGTTGTCAATGTGTCCACTCAACTTCCAGAGTTAAACCCGTGTGTGGATTCAGCAGTCTGCAGAGACTTTCTCTGCAGAGTCCCAAAACAGGCGTTTTCAGCCCATTACCGGCATATGGAAGAAACAGCAGTGAGCACAGGGAAATATCTGCTTCTAAATCCAAAACGCAGCTATCTAACAGAACGGTTGTCAATGTGTGCACTCAACTTCCAGAGTTAAACCCGTGTGTGGATTCAGCAGTCTGCAGAGACTTTCTCTGCAGAGTCCCAAAACAGGCGTTTTCAGCCCATTACCGGCATATGGAAGAAACAGCAGTAAGCACAGGGAAATATCTGCTTCTAAATCCAAAACGCAGCTATCTAACAGAACGGTTGTCAATGTGTGCACTCAACTTCCAGAGTTAAACCCGTGTGTGGATTCAGCAGTCTGCAGAGACTTTCTCTGCAGAGTCCCAAAACAGGCGTTTTCAGCCCATTACCGGCATATGGAAGAAACAGCAGTGAGCACAGGGAAATATCTGCTTCTAAATCCAAAACGCAGCTATCTAACAGAACGGTTGTCAATGTGTGCACTCAACTTCCAGAGTTAAACCCGTGTGTGGATTCAGCAGTCTGCAGAGACTTTCTCTGCAGAGTCCCAAAACAGGCGTTTTCAGCCCATTACCGGCATATGGAAGAAACAGCAGTAAGCACAGGGAAATATCTGCTTCTAAATCCAAAACGCAGCTATCTAACAGAACGGTTGTCAATGTGTGCACTCAACTTCCAGAGTTAAACCCGTGTGTGGATTCAGCAGTCTGCAGAGACTTTCTCTGCAGAGTCCCAAAACAGGCGTTGTCAGCCCATTACCGGCATATGGAAGAAACAGCAGTAAGCACAGGGAAATATCTGCTTCTAAATCCAAAACGCAGCTATCTAACAGAACGGTTGTCAATGTGTGCACTCAACTTCCAGAGTTAAACCCGTGTGTGGATTCAGCAGTCTGCAGAGACTTTCTCTGCAGAGTCCCAAAACAGGCGTTGTCAGCCCATTACCGGCATATGGAAGAAACAGCAGTAAGCACAGGGAAATATCTGCTTCTAAATCCAAAACGCAGCTATCTAACAGAACGGTTGTCAATGTGTGCACTCAACTTCCAGAGTTAAACCCGTGTGTGGATTCAGCAGTCTGCAAACACTCTCTGCAGAGTCCCAAAACAGGCGTTTTCAGCCCATTACCGGCATATGGAAGAAACAGCAGTAAGCACAGGGAAATATCTGCTTCTCAATCCAAAACGCAGCTATCTAACAGAACGGTTGTCAATGTGTGCACTCAACTTCCAGAGTTAAACCCGTGTGTGGATTCAGCAGTCTGCAGAGACTTTCTCTGCAGAGTCCCAAAACAGGCGTTTTCAGCCCATTACCGGCATATGGAAGAAACAGCAGTAAGCACAGGGAAATATCTGCTTCTAAATCCAAAACGCAGCTATCTAACAGAACGGTTGTCAATGTGTGCAGTCAACTTCCAGAGTTAAACCCGTGTGTGGATTCAGCAGTCTGCAGAGACTTTCTCTGCAGAGTCCCAAAACAGGCGTTTTCAGCCCATTACCGGCATATGGAAGAAACAGCAGTAAGCACAGGGAAATATCTGCTTCTAAATCCAAAACGCAGCTATCTAACAGAACGGTTGTCAATGTGTGCACTCAACTTCCAGAGTTAAACCCGTGTGTGGCTTCAGCAGTCTGCAGAGACTTTCTCTGCAGAGTCCCAAGACAGGCGTTTTCAGCCCATTACCGGCATATGGAAGAAACAGCAGTAAGCACAGGGAAATATCTGCTTCTAAATCCAAAACGCAGCTATCTAACAGAACGGTTGTCAATGTGTG
Organism: Aotus nancymaae; assembly: GCF_030222135.1. Classification (NCBI taxonomy): domain Eukaryota; kingdom Metazoa; phylum Chordata; class Mammalia; order Primates; family Aotidae; genus Aotus; species Aotus nancymaae. Next base: position 217,063 of record NW_026988538.1, on the reverse strand, counting down.
CACTCAACTTCCAGAGTTAAACCCGTGTGTGGATTCAGCAGTCTGCAGAGACTTTCTCTGCAGAGTCCCAAGACAGGCGTTTTCCGCCCATTACCGGCATATGGAAGAAACAGCAGTAAGCACAGGGAAATATCTGCTTCTAAATCCAAAACGCAGCTATCTAACAGAACGGTTGTCAATGTGTGCACTCAACTTCCAGAGTTAAACCCGTGTGTGGATTCAGCAGTCTGCAGAGACTTTCCCTGCAGAGTCCCAAGACAGGCGTTTTCAGCCCATTACCGGCATATGGAAGAAACAGCAGTAAGCACAGGGAAATATCTGCTTCTAAATCCAAAACGCAGCTATCTAACAGAACGGTTGTCAATGTGTGCACTCAACTTCCAGAGTTAAACCCGTGTGTGGATTCAGCAGTCTGCAGAGACTTTCTCTGCAGAGTCCCAAAACAGGCGTTTTCAGCCCATTACCGGCATATGGAAGAAACAGCAGTAAGCACAGGGAAATATCTGCTTCTAAATCCAAAACGCAGCTATCTAGCAGAACGGTTGTCAATGTGTGCACTCAACTTCCAGAGTTAAACCCGTGTGTGGATTCAGCAGTCTGCAGAGACTTTCTCTGCAGAGTCCCAAAACAGGCGTTTTCAGCCCATTACCGGCATATGGAAGAAACAGCAGTAAGCACAGGGAAATATCTGCTTCTAAATCCAAAACGCAGCTATCTAACAGAACGGTTGTCAATGTGTGCACTCAACTTCCAGAGTTAAACCCGTGTGTGGATTCAGCAGTCTGCAGAGACTTTCTCTGCAGAGTCCCAAAACAGGCGTTTTCAGCCCATTACCGGCATATGGAAGAAACAGCAGTAAGCACAGGGAAATATCTGCTTCTAAATCCAAAACGCAGCTATCTAACAGAACGGTTGTCAATGTGTGCACTCAACTTCCAGAGTTAAACCCGTGTGTGGATTCAGCAGTCTGCAGAGACTTTCTCTGCAGAGTCCCAAGACAGGCGTTTTCAGCCGATTACCGGCATATGGAAGAAAGAGCAGTAAGCACAGGGAAATATCTGCTTCTAAATCCAAACGCAGCTATCTAACAGAACGGTTGACAATGTGTGCACTCAACTTCCAGAGTTAAACCCGTGTGTGGATTCAGCGGTCTGCAAACACTTTCTCTGCAGAGTCCCAAAACAGGCGTTTTCAGCCCATTACCGGCATATGGAAGAAACAGCAGTAAGCACAGGGAAATATCTGCTTCTCAATCCAAAACGCAGCTATCTAACAGAACGGTTGTCAATGTGTGCACTCAACTTCCAGAGTTAAACCCGTGTGTGGATTCAGCAGTCTGCAGAGACTTTCTCTGCAGAGTCCCAAAACAGGCGTTTTCAGCCCATTACCGGCATATGGAAGAAACAGCAGTAAGCACAGGGAAATATCTGCTTCTAAATCCAAAACGCAGCTATCTAACAGAACGGTTGTCAATGTGTGCACTCAACTTCCAGAGTTAAACCCGTGTGTGGATTCAGCAGTCTGCAGAGACTTTCTCTGCAGAGTCCCAAAACAGGCGTTTTCAGCCCATTACCGGCATATGGAAGAAACAGCAGTAAGCACAGGGAAATATCTGCTTCTAAATCCAAAACGCAGCTATCTAACAGAACGGTTGTCAATGTGTGCACTCAACTTCCAGAGTTAAACCCGTGTGTGGATTCAGCAGTCTGCAGAGACTTTCTCTGCAGAGTCCCAAAACAGGCGTTTTCAGCCCATTACCGGCATATGGAAGAAACAGCAGTAAGCACAGGGAAATATCTGCTTCTAAATCCAAAACGCAGCTATCTAACAGAACGGTTGTCAATGTGTGCACTCAACTTCCAGAGTTAAACCCGTGTGTGGATTCAGCAGTCTGCAGAGACTTTCTCTGCAGAGTCCCAAGACAGGCGTTTTCAGCCCATTACCGGCATATGGAAGAAACAGCAGTAAGCACAGGGAAATATCTGCTTCTAAATCCAAAACGCAGCTATCTAACAGAACGGTTGTCAATGTGTGCACTCAACTTCCAGAGTTAAACCCGTGTGTGGATTCAGCAGTCTGCAAACACTTTCTCTGCAGAGTCCCAAGACAGGCGTTTTCAGCCCATTACCGGCATATGGAAGAAACAGCAGTAAGCACAGGGAAATATCTGCTTCTAAATCCAAAACGCAGCTATCTAACAGAACGGTTGTCAATGTGTGCACTCAACTTCCAGAGTTAAACCCGTGTGTGGATTCAGCAGTCTGCAGAGACTTTCTCTGCAGAGTCCCAAAACAGGCGTTTTCAGCCCATTACCGGCATATGGAAGAAACAGCAGTAAGCACAGGGAAATATCTGCTTCTCAATCCAAAACGCAGCGATCTAACAGAACGGTTGTCAATGTGTGCACTCAACTTCCAGAGTTAAACCCGTGTGTGGATTCAGCAGTCTGCAGAGACTTTCTCTGCAGAGTCCCAAAACAGGCGTTTTCAGCCCATTACCGGCATATGGAAGAAACAGCAGTAAGCACAGGGAAATATCTGCTTCTAAATCCAAAACGCAGCTATCTAACAGAACGGTTGTCAATGTGTGCACTCAACTTCCAGAGTTAAACCCGTGTGTGGATTCAGCAGTCTGCAGAGACTTTCTCTGCAGAGTCCCAAAACAGGCGTTTTCAGCCCATTACCGGCATATGGAAGAAACAGCAGTAAGCACAGGGAAATATCTGCTTCTAAATCCAAAACGCAGCTATCTAACAGAACGGTTGTCAATGTGTGCACTCAACTTCCAGAGTTAAACCCGTGTGTGGCTTCAGCAGTCTGCAGAGACTTTCTCTGCAGAGTCCCAAGACAGGCGTTTTCAGCCCATTACCGGCATATGGAAGAAACAGCAGTAAGCACAGGGAAATATCTGCTTCTAAATCCAAAACGCAGCTATCTAACAGAACGGTTGTCAATGTGTGCACTCAACTTCCAGAGTTAAACCCGTGTGTGGATTCAGCAGTCTGCAGAGACTTTCTCTGCAGAGTCCCAAGACAGGCGTTTTCCGCCCATTACCGGCATATGGAAGAAACAGCAGTAAGCACAGGGAAATATCTGCTTCTAAATCCAAAACGCAGCTATCTAACAGAACGGTTGTCAATGTGTGCACTCAACTTCCAGAGTTAAACCCGTGTGTGGATTCAGCAGTCTGCAGAGACTTTCTCTGCAGAGTCCCAAGACAGGCGTTTTCAGCCCATTACCGGCATATGGAAGAAACAGCAGTAAGCACAGGGAAATATCTGCTTCTAAATCCAAAACGCAGCTATCTAACAGAACGGTTGTCAATGTGTGCACTCAACTTCCAGAGTTAAACCCGTGTGTGGATTCAGCAGTCTGCAGAGACTTTCTCTGCAGAGTCCCAAAACAGGCGTTTTCAGCCCATTACCGGCATATGGAAGAAACAGCAGTAAGCACAGGGAAATATCTGCTTCTAAATCCAAAACGCAGCTATCTAGCAGAACGGTTGTCAATGTGTGCACTCAACTTCCAGAGTTAAACCCGTGTGTGGATTCAGCAGTCTGCAGAGACTTTCTCTGCAGAGTCCCAAAACAGGCGTTTTCAGCCCATTACCGGCATATGGAAGAAACAGCAGTAAGCACAGGGAAATATCTGCTTCTAAATCCAAAACGCAGCTATCTAACAGAACGGTTGTCAATGTGTGCACTCAACTTCCAGAGTTAAACCCGTGTGTGGATTCAGCAGTCTGCAGAGACTTTCTCTGCAGAGTCCCAAAACAGGCGTTTTCAGCCCATTACCGGCATATGGAAGAAACAGCAGTAAGCACAGGGAAATATCTGCTTCTAAATCCAAAACGCAGCTATCTAACAGAACGGTTGTCAATGTGTGCACTCAACTTCCAGAGTTAAACCCGTGTGTGGATTCAGCAGTCTGCAGAGACTTTCTCTGCAGAGTCCCAAGACAGGCGTTTTCAGCCGATTACCGGCATATGGAAGAAAGAGCAGTAAGCACAGGGAAATATCTGCTTCTAAATCCAAACGCAGCTATCTAACAGAACGGTTGACAATGTGTGCACTCAACTTCCAGAGTTAAACCCGTGTGTGGATTCAGCGGTCTGTAAACACTTTCTCTGCAGAGTCCCAAAACAGGCGTTTTCAGCCCATTACCGGCATATGGAAGAAACAGCAGTAAGCACAGGGAAATATCTGCTTCTAAATCCAAAACGCAGCTATCTAACAGAACGGTTGTCAATGTGTGCACTCAACTTCCAGAGTTAAACCCGTGTGTGGATTCAGCAGTCTGCAGAGACTTTCTCTGCAGAGTCCCAAAACAGGCGTTTTCAGCCCATTACCGGCATATGGAAGAAACAGCAGTAAGCACAGGGAAATATCTGCTTCTAAATCCAAAACGCAGCTATCTAACAGAACGGTTGTCAATGTGTGCACTCAACTTCCAGAGTTAAACCCGTGTGTGGATTCAGCAGTCTGCAGAGACTTTCTCTGCAGAGTCCCAAAACAGGCGTTTTCAGCCCATTACCGGCATATGGAAGAAACAGCAGTAAGCACAGGGAAATATCTGCTTCTAAATCCAAAACGCAGCTATCTAACAGAACGGTTGTCAATGTGTGCACTCAACTTCCAGAGTTAAACCCGTGTGTGGATTCAGCAGTCTGCAGAGACTTTCTCTGCAGAGTCCCAAGACAGGCGTTTTCAGCCCATTACCGGCATATGGAAGAAACAGCAGTAAGCACAGGGAAATATCTGCTTCTAAATCCAAAACGCAGCTATCTAACAGAACGGTTGTCAATGTGTGCACTCAACTTCCAGAGTTAAACCCGTGTGTGGATTCAGCAGTCTGCAAACACTTTCTCTGCAGAGTCCCAAGACAGGCGTTTTCAGCCCATTACCGGCATATGGAAGAAACAGCAGTAAGCACAGGGAAATATCTGCTTCTAAATCCAAAACGCAGCTATCTAACAGAACGGTTGTCAATGTGTGCACTCAACTTCCAGAGTTAAACCCGTGTGTGGATTCAGCAGTCTGCAGAGACTTTCTCTGCAGAGTCCCAAGACAGGCGTTTTCAGCCCATTACCGGCATATGGAAGAAACAGCAGTAAGCACAGGGAAATATCTGCTTCTAAATCCAAAACGCAGCTATCTAACAGAACGGTTGTCAATGTGTGCACTCAACTTCCAGAGTTAAACCCGTGTGTGGATTCAGCAGTCTGCAAACACTTTCTCTGCAGAGTCCCAAGACAGGCGTTTTCAGCCGATTACCGGCATATGGAAGAAAGAGCAGTAAGCACAGGGAAATATCTACTTCTAAATCCAAAACGCAGCTATCTAACAGAACGGTTGTCAATGTGTGCACTCAACTTCCAGAGTTAAACCCGTGTGTGGATTCAGCAGTCTGCAGAGACTTTCTCTGCAGAGTCCCAAAACAGGCATTTTCAGCCCATTACCGGCATATGGAAGAAACAGCAGTAAGCACAGGGAAATATCTGCTTCTAAATCCAAAACGCAGCTATCTAACAGAACGGTTGTCAATGTGTGCACTCAACTTCCAGAGTTAAACCCGTGTGTGGATTCAGCAGTCTGCAGAGACTTTCTCTGCAGAGTCCCAAAACAGGCGTTTTCAGCCCATTACCGGCATATGGAAGAAACAGCAGTAAGCACAGGGAAATATCTGCTTCTAAATCCAAAACGCAGCTATCTAACAGAACGGTTGTCAATGTGTGCACTCAACTTCCAGAGTTAAACCCGTGTGTGGATTCAGCAGTCTGCAGAGACTTTCTCTGCAGAGTCCCAAAACAGGCGTTTTCAGCCCATTACCGGCATATGGAAGAAACAGCAGTAAGCACAGGGAAATATCTGCTTCTAAATCCAAAACGCAGCTATCTAACAGAACGGTTGTCAATGTGTGCACTCAACTTCCAGAGTTAAACCCGTGTGTGGATTCAGCAGTCTGCAGAGACTTTCTCTGCAGAGTCCCAAAACAGGCGTTTTCAGCCCATTACCGGCATATGGAAGAAACAGCAGTGAGCACAGGGAAATATCTGCTTCTAAATCCAAAACGCAGCTATCTAACAGAACGGTTGTCAATGTGTGCACTCAACTTCCAGAGTTAAACCCGTGTGTGGATTCAGCAGTCTGCAAACACTTTCTCTGCAGAGTCCCAAAACAGGCGTTTTCAGCCCATTACCGGCATATGGAAGAAACAGCAGTAAGCACAGGGAAATATCTGCTTCTAAATCCAAAACGCAGCTATCTAACAGAACGGTTGTCAATGTGTGCACTCAACTTCCAGAGTTAAACCCGTGTGTGGATTCAGCAGTCTGCAGAGACTTTCTCTGCAGAGTCCCAAAACAGGCGTTTTCAGCCCATTACCGGCATATGGAAGAAACAGCAGTAAGCACAGGGAAATATCTGCTTCTAAATCCAAAACGCAGCTATCTAACAGAACGGTTGTCAATGTGTGCACTCAACTTCCAGAGTTAAACCCGTGTGTGGATTCAGCAGTCTGCAGAGACTTTCTCTGCAGAGTCCCAAGACAGGCGTTTTCAGCCCATTACCGGCATATGGAAGAAACAGCAGTAAGCACAGGGAAATATCTGCTTCTCAATCCAAAACGCAGCTATCTAACAGAACGGTTGTCAATGTGTGCACTCAACTTCCAGAGTTAAACCCGTGTGTGGATTCAGCAGTCTGCAGAGACTTTCTCTGCAGAGTCCCAAGACAGGCGTTTTCAGCCCATTACCGGCATATGGAAGAAACAGCAGTAAGCACAGGGAAATATCTGCTTCTAAATCCAAAACGCAGCTATCTAACAGAACGGTTGTCAATGTGTGCACTCAACTTCCAGAGTTAAACCCGTGTGTGGATTCAGCAGTCTGCAGAGACTTTCTCTGCAGAGTCCCAAAACAGGCGTTTTCAGCCCATTACCGGCATATGGAAGAAACAGCAGTAAGCACAGGGAAATATCTGCTTCTAAATCCAAAACGCAGCTATCTAACAGAACGGTTGTCAATGTGTGCACTCAACTTCCAGAGTTAAACCCGTGTGTGGATTCAGCAGTCTGCAGAGACTTTCTCTGCAGAGTCCCAAGACAGGCGTTTTCAGCCCATTACCGGCATATGGAAGAAACAGCAGTAAGCACAGGGAAATATCTGCTTCTAAATCCAAAACGCAGCTATCTAACAGAACGGTTGTCAATGTGTGCACTCAACTTCCAGAGTTAAACCCGTGTGTGGATTCAGCAGTCTGCAGAGACTTTCTCTGCAGAGTCCCAAAACAGGCGTTTTCAGCCCATTACCGGCATATGGAAGAAACAGCAGTAAGCACAGGGAAATATCTGCTTCTAAATCCAAAACGCAGCTATCTAACAGAACGGTTGTCAATGTGTGCACTCAACTTCCAGAGTTAAACCCGTGTGTGGATTCAGCAGTCTGCAGAGACTTTCTCTGCAGAGTCCCAAAACAGGCGTTTTCAGCCCATTACCGGCATACGGAAGAAACAGCAGTGAGCACAGGGAAATATCTGCTTCTAAATCCAAAACGCAGCTATCTAACAGAACGGTTGTCAATGTGTGCACTCAACTTCCAGAGTTAAACCCGTGTGTGGATTCAGCAGTCTGCAGAGACTTTCTCTGCAGAGTCCCAAAACAGGCGTTTTCAGCCCATTACCGGCATATGGAAGAAACAGCAGTAAGCACAGGGAAATATCTGCTTCTAAATCCAAAACGCAGCTATCTAACAGAACGGTTGTCAATGTGTGCACTCAACTTCCAGAGTTAAACCCGTGTGTGGATTCAGCAGTCTGCAGAGACGTTCTCTGCAGAGTCCCAAAACAGGCGTTTTCAGCCCATTACCGGCATATGGAAGAAACAGCAGTAAGCACAGGGAAATATCTGCTTCTAAATCCAAAACGCAGCTATCTAACAGAACGGTTGTCAATGTGTGCACTCAACTTCCAGAGTTAAACCCGTGTGTGGATTCAGCAGTCTGCAGAGACTTTCTCTGCAGAGTCCCAAAACAGGCGTTTTCAGCCCATTACCGGCATATGGAAGAAACAGCAGTAAGCACAGGGAAATATCTGCTTCTAAATCCAAAACGCAGCTATCTAACAGAACGGTTGTCAATGTGTGCACTCAACTTCCAGAGTTAAACCCGTGTGTGGATTCAGCAGTCTGCAGAGACTTTCTCTGCAGAGTCCCAAAACAGGCGTTTTCAGCCCATTACCGGCATATGGAAGAAACAGCAGTGAGCACAGGGAAATATCTGCTTCTAAATCCAAAACGCAGCTATCTAACAGAACGGTTGTCAATGTGTGCACTCAACTTCCAGAGTTAAACCCGTGTGTGGATTCAGCAGTCTGCAAACACTTTCTCTGCAGAGTCCCAAAACAGGCGTTTTCAGCCCATTACCGGCATATGGAAGAAACAGCAGTAAGCACAGGGAAATATCTGCTTCTAAATCCAAAACGCAGCTATCTAACAGAACGGTTGTCAATGTGTGCACTCAACTTCCAGAGTTAAACCCGTGTGTGGATTCAGCAGTCTGCAGAGACTTTCTCTGCAGAGTCCCAAGACAGGCGTTTTCAGCCCATTACCGGCATATGGAAGAAACAGCAGTAAGCACAGGGAAATATCTGCTTCTCAATCCAAAACGCAGCTATCTAACAGAACGGTTGTCAATGTGTGCACTCAACTTCCAGAGTTAAACCCGTGTGTGGATTCAGCAGTCTGCAGAGACTTTCTCTGCAGAGTCCCAAAACAGGCGTTTTCAGCCCATTACCGGCATATGGAAGAAACAGCAGTAAGCACAGGGAAATATCTGCTTCTAAATCCAAAACGCAGCTATCTAACAGAACGGTTGTCAATGTGTGCACTCAACTTCCAGAGTTAAACCCGTGTGTGGATTCAGCAGTCTGCAGAGACTTTCTCTGCAGAGTCCCAAGACAGGCGTTTTCAGCCCATTACCGGCATATGGAAGAAACAGCAGTAAGCACAGGGAAATATCTGCTTCTAAATCCAAAACGCAGCTATCTAACAGAACGGTTGTCAATGTGTGCACTCAACTTCCAGAGTTAAACCCGTGTGTGGATTCAGCAGTCTGCAGAGACTTTCTCTGCAGAGTCCCAAGACAGGCGTTTTCAGCCCATTACCGGCATATGGAAGAAACAGCAGTAAGCACAGGGAAATATCTGCTTCTAAATCCAAAACGCAGCTATCTAACAGAACGGTTGTCAATGTGTGCACTCAACTTCCAGAGTTAAACCCGTGTGTGGATTCAGCAGTCTGCAGAGACTTTCTCTGCAGAGTCCCAAGACAGGCGTTTTCAGCCCATTACCGGCATATGGAAGAAACAGCAGTAAGCACAGGGAAATATCTGCTTCTAAATCCAAAACGCAGCTATCTAACAGAACGGTTGTCAATGTGTGCACTCAACTTCCAGAGTTAAACCCGTGTGTGGATTCAGCAGTCTGCAGAGACTTTCTCTGCAGAGTCCCAAAACAGGCGTTTTCAGCCCATTACCGGCATATGGAAGAAACAGCAGTAAGCACAGGGAAATATCTGCTTCTAAATCCAAAACGCAGCTATCTAACAGAACGGTTGTCAATGTGTGCACTCAACTTCCAGAGTTAAACCCGTGTGTGGATTCAGCAGTCTGCAGAGACTTTCTCTGCAGAGTCCCAAGACAGGCGTTTTCAGCCCATTACAGGCATAAGAAGAAACAGCAGTAAGCACAGGGAAATATCTGCTTCTAAATCCAAAACGCAGCTATCTAACAGAACGGTTGTCAATGTGTGCACTCAACTTCCAGAGTTAAACCCGTGTGTGGATTCAGCAGTCTGCAAACACTTTCTCTGCAGAGTCCCAAGACAGGCGTTTTCAGCCCATTACCGGCATATGGAAGAAACAGCAGTAAGCACAGGGAAATATCTGCTTCTAAATACAAAACGCAGCTATCTAACAGAACGGTTGTCAATGTGTGCACTCAACTTCCAGAGTTAAACCCGTGTGTGGATTCAGCAGTCTGCAGAGACTTTCTCTGCAGAGTCCCAAAACAGGCGTTTTCAGCCCATTACCGGCATATGGAAGAAACAGCAGTAAGCACAGGGAAATATCTGCTTCTAAATCCAAAACGCAGCTATCTAACAGAACGGTTGTCAATGTGTGCACTCAACTTCCAGAGTTAAACCCGTGTGTGGATTCAGCAGTCTGCAGAGACTTTCTCTGCAGAGTCCCAAAACAGGCGTTTTCAGCCCATTACCGGCATATGGAAGAAACAGCAGTAAGCACAGGGAAATATCTGCTTCTAAATCCAAAACGCAGCTATCTAACAGAACGGTTGTCAATGTGTGCACTCAACTTCCAGAGTTAAACCCGTGTGTGGATTCAGCAGTCTGCAGAGACTTTCTCTGCAGAGTCCCAAAACAGGCGTTTTCAGCCCATTACCGGCATATGGAAGAAACAGCAGTGAGCAGAGGGAAATATCTGCTTCTAAATCCAAAACGCAGCTCTCTAACAGAACGGTTGTCAATGTGTGCACTCAACTTCCAGAGTTAAACCCGTGTGTGGATTCAGCAGTCTGCAAACACTTTCTCTGCAGAGTCCCAAAACAGGCGTTTTCAGCCCATTACCGGCATATGGAAGAAACAGCAGTAAGCACAGGGAAATATCTGCTTCTAAATCCAAAACGCAGCTATCTAACAGAACGGTTGTCAATGTGTGCACTCAACTTCCAGAGTTAAACCCGTGTGTGGATTCAGCAGTCTGCAGACACTTTCTCTGCAGAGTCCCAAAACAGGCGTTTTCAGCCCATTACCGGCATATGGAAGAAACAGCAGTAAGCACAGGGAAATATCTGCTTCTAAATCCAAAACGCAGCTATCTAACAGAACGGTTGTCAATGTGTGCACTCAACTTCCAGAGTTAAACCCGTGTGTGGATTCAGCAGTCTGCAGAGACTTTCTCTGCAGAGTCCCAAAACAGGCGTTTTCAGACCATTACCGGCATATGGAAGAAACAGCAGTAAGCACAGGGAAATATCTGCTTCTAAATCCAAAACGCAGCTATCTAACAGAACGGTTGTCAATGTGTGCACTCAACTTCCAGAGTTAAACCCGTGTGTGGATTCAGCAGTCTGCAGAGACTTTCTCTGCAGAGTCCCAAAACAGGCGTTTTCAGCCCATTACCGGCATATGGAAGAAACAGCAGTAAGCACAGGGAAATATCTGCTTCTAAATCCAAAACGCAGCTATCTAACAGAACGGTTGTCAATGTGTGCACTCAACTTCCAGAGTTAAACCCGTGTGTGGATTCAGCAGTCTGCAGAGACTTTCTCTGCAGAGTCCCAAAACAGGCGTTTTCAGCCCATTACCGGCATATGGAAGAAAGAGCAGTAAGCACAGGGAAATATCTGCTTCTAAATCCAAAACGCAGCTATCTAACAGAACGGTTGTCAATGTGTGCACTCAACTTCCAGAGTTAAACCCGTGTGTGGATTCAGCAGTCTGCAAGGACTTTCTCTGCAGAGTCCCAAAACAGGCGTTTTCAGCCCATTACCGGCATATGGAAGAAACAGCAGTAAGCACAGGGAAATATCTGCTTCTAAATCCAAAACGCAGCTATCTAACAGAACGGTTGTCAATGTGTGCACTCAACTTCCAGAGTTAAACCCGTGTGTGGATTCAGCAGTCTGCAGAGACTTTCTCTGCAGAGTCCCAAAACAGGCGTTTTCAGCCCATTACCGGCATATGGAAGAAACAGCAGTAAGCACAGGGAAATATCTGCTTCTAAATCCAAAACGCAGCTATCTAACAGAACGGTTGTCAATGTGTGCACTCAACTTCCAGAGTTAAACCCGTGTGTGGATTCAGCAGTCTGCAGAGACTTTCTCTTCAGAATCCCAAGACAGGCGTTTTCAGCCCATTACCGGCATATGGAAGAAACAGCAGTAAGCACAGGGAAATATCTGCTTCTAAATCCAAAACGCAGCTATCTAACAGAACGGTTGTCAATGTGTGCACTCAACTTCCAGAGTTAAACCCGTGTGTGGATTCAGCAGTCTGCAGAGACTTTCTCTGTAGAGTCCCAAGACAGGCGTTTTCAGCCCATTACCGGCATATGGAAGAAACAGCAGTAAGCACAGGGAAATATCTGCTTCTAAATCCAAAACGCAGCTATCTAACAGAACGGTTGTCAATGTGTGCACTCAACTTCCAGAGTTAAACCCGTGTGTGGATTCAGCAGTCTGCAGAGACTTTCTCTGCAGAGTCCCAAGACAGGCGTTTTCAGCCCATTACCGGCATATGGAAGAAACAGCAGTAAGCACAGGGAAATATCTGCTTCTAAATCCAAAACGCAGCTATCTAACAGAACGGTTGTCAATGTGTGCACTCAACTTCCAGAGTTAAACCCGTGTGTGGATTCAGCAGTCTGCAGAGACTTTCTCTGCAGAGTCCCAAAACAGGCGTTTTCAGCCCATTACCGGCATATGGAAGAAACAGCAGTAAGCACAGGGAAATATCTGCTTCTAAATCCAAAACGCAGCTATCTAACAGAACGGTTGTCAATGTGTGCACTCAACTTCCAGAGTTAAACCCGTGTGTGGATTCAGCAGTCTGCAGAGACGTTCTCTGCAGAGTCCCAAAACAGGCATTTTCAGCCCATTACCGGCATATGGAAGAAACAGCAGTAAGCACAGGGAAATATCTGCTTCTAAATCCAAAACGCAGCTATCTAACAGAACGGTTGTCAATGTGTGCACTCAACTTCCAGAGTTAAACCCGTGTGTGGATTCAGCAGTCAGCAGAGACTTTCTCTGCAGAGTCCCAAAACAGGCGTTTTCAGCCCATTACCGGCATATGGAAGAAACAGCAGTAAGCACAGGGAAATATCTGCTTCTAAATCCAAAACGCAGCTATCTAACAGAACGGTTGTCAATGTGTGCACTCAACTTCCAGAGTTAAACCCGTGTGTGGATTCAGCAGTCTGCAGAGACTTTCTCTGCAGAGTCCCAAAACAGGCGTTTTCAGCCCATTACCGGCATATGGAAGAAACAGCAGTAAGCACAGGGAAATATCTGCTTCTAAATCCAAAACGCAGCTATCTAACAGAACGGTTGTCAATGTGTGCACTCAACTTCCAGAGTTAAACCCGTGTGTGGATTCAGCAGTCTGCAGAGACTTTCTCTGCAGAGTCCCAAAACAGGCGTTTTCAGCCCATTACCGGCATATGGAAGAAACAGCAGTAAGCACAGGGAAATATCTGCTTCTAAATCCAAAACGCAGCTATCTAACAGAACGGTTGTCAATGTGTGCACTCAACTTCCAGAGTTAAACCCGTGTGTGGATTCAGCAGTCTGCAGAGATTTTCTCTGCAGAGTCCCAAAACAGGCGTTTTCAGCCCATTACCGGCATATGGAAGAAACAGCAGTAAGCACAGGGAAATATCTGCTTCTAAATCCAAAACGCAGCTATCTAACAGAACGGTTGTCAATGTGTGCACTCAACTTCCAGAGTTAAACCCGTGTGTGGATTCAGCAGTCTGCAGAGACTTTCTCTGCAGAGTCCCAAGACAGGCGTTTTCAGCCGATTACCGGCATATGGAAGAAAGAGCAGTAAGCACAGGGAAATATCTGCTTCTAAATCCAAACGCAGCTATCTAACAGAACGGTTGACAATGTGTGCACTCAACTTCCAGAGTTAAACCCGTGTGTGGATTCAGCAGTCTGCAAACACTTTCTCTGCAGAGTCCCAAGACAGGCGTTTTCAGCCCATTACCGGCATATGGAAGAAACAGCAGTAAGCACAGGGAAATATCTGCTTCTAAATCCAAAACGCAGCTATCTAACAGAACGGTTGTCAATGTGTGCACTCAACTTCCAGAGTTAAACCCGTGTGTGGATTCAGCAGTCTGCAGAGACTTTCTCTGCAGAGTCGCAAAACAGGCGTTTTCAGCCCATTACCGGCATATGGAAGAAACAGCAGTAAGCACAGGGAAATATCTGCTTCTAAATCCAAAACGCAGCTATCTAACAGAACGGTTGTCAATGTGTGCACTCAACTTCCAGAGTTAAACCAGTGTGTGGATTCAGCAGTCTGCAGAGACTTTCTCTGCAGAGTCCCAAAACAGGCGTTTTCAGCCCATTACCGGCATATGGAAGAAACAGCAGTAAGCACAGGGAAATATCTGCTTCTAAATCCAAAACGCAGCTATCTAACAGAACGGTTGTCAATGTGTGCACTCAACTTCCAGAGTTAAACCCGTGTGTGGATTCAGCAGTCTGCAGAGACGTTCTCTGCAGAGTCCCAAAACAGGCGTTTTCAGCCCATTACCGGCATATGGAAGAAACAGCAGTAAGCACAGGGAAATATCTGCTTCTAAATCCAAAACGCAGCTATCTAACAGAACGGTTGTCAATGTGTGCACTCAACTTCCAGAGTTAAACCCGTGTGTGGATTCAGCAGTCTGCAGAGACTTTCTCTGCAGAGTCCCAAAACAGGCGTTTTCAGCCCATTACCGGCATATGGAAGAAACAGCAGTAAGCACAGGGAAATATCTGCTTCTAAATCCAAAACGCAGCTATCTAACAGAACGGTTGTCAATGTGTGCACTCAACTTCCAGAGTTAAACCCGTGTGTGGATTTCAGCAGTCTGCAGAGACTTTCTCTGCAGAGTCCCAAAACAGGCGTTTTCAGCCCATTACCGGCATATGGAAGAAACAGCAGTAAGCACAGGGAAATATCTGCTTCTAAATCCAAAACGCAGCTATCTAACAGAACGGTTGTCAATGTGTGCACTCAACTTCCAGAGTTAAACCCGTGTGTGGATTCAGCAGTCTGCAGAGACTTTCTCTGCAGAGTCCCAAAACAGGCGTTTTCAGCCCATTACCGGCATATGGAAGAAACAGCAGTAAGCACAGGGAAATATCTGCTTCTAAATCCAAAACGCAGCTATCTAGCAGAACGGTTGTCAATGTGTGCACTCAACTTCCAGAGTTAAACCCGTGTGTGGATTCAGCAGTCTGCAGAGACTTTCTCTGCAGAGTCCCAAAACAGGCGTTTTCAGCCCATTACCGGCATATGGAAGAAACAGCAGTAAGCACAGGGAAATATCTGCTTCTAAATCCAAAACGCAGCTATCTAACAGAACGGTTGTCATGTGTGCACTCAACTTCCAGAGTTAAACCCGTGTGTGGATTCAGCAGTCTGCAGAGACTTTCTCTGCAGAGTCCCAAAACAGGCGTTTTCAGCCCATTACCGGCATATGGAAGAAACAGCAGTAAGCACAGGGAAATATCTGCTTCTAAATCCAAAACGCAGCTATCTAACAGAACGGTTGTCAATGTGTGCACTCAACTTCCAGAGTTAAACCCGTGTGTGGATTCAGCAGTCTGCAGAGACTTTCTCTGCAGAGTCCCAAGACAGGCGTTTTCAGCCGATTACCGGCATATGGAAGAAAGAGCAGTAAGCACAGGGAAATATCTGCTTCTAAATCCAAACGCAGCTATCTAACAGAACGGTTGACAATGTGTGCACTCAACTTCCAGAGTTAAACCCGTGTGTGGATTCAGCAGTCTGCAAACACTTTCTCTGCAGAGTCCCAAGACAGGCGTTTTCAGCCCATTACCGGCATATGGAAGAAACAGCAGTAAGCACAGGGAATATCTGCTTCTAAATCCAAAACGCAGCTATCTAACAGAACGGTTGTCAATGTGTGCACTCAACTTCCAGAGTTAAACCCGTGTGTGGATTCAGCAGTCTGCGGAGACTTTCTCTGCAGAGTCCCAAAACAGGCGTTTTCAGCCCATTACCGGCATATGGAAGAAACAGCAGTAAGCACAGGGAAATATCTGCTTCTAATCCAAAACGCAGCTATCTAACAGAACGGTTGTCAATGTGTGCACTCAACTTCCAGAGTTAAACCCGTGTGTGGATTCAGCAGTCTGCAGAGACTTTCTCTGCAGAGTCCCCAAAACAGGCGTTTTCAGCCCATTACCGGCATATGGAAGAAACAGCAGTAAGCACAGGGAAATATCTGCTTCTAAATCCAAAACGCAGCTATCTAACAGAACGGTTGTCAATGTGTGCACTCAACTTCCAGAGTTAAACCGTGTGTGGATTCAGCAGATCTGCAGAGACTTTCTCTGCAGAGTCCCAAAACAGGCGTTTTCAGCCCATTACCGGCATATGGAAGAAACAGCAGTAAGCACAGGGAAATATCTGCTTCTAAATCCAAAACGCAGCTATCTAACA
Source organism: Aotus nancymaae (assembly GCF_030222135.1). Lineage (NCBI taxonomy): Eukaryota > Metazoa > Chordata > Mammalia > Primates > Aotidae > Aotus > Aotus nancymaae. The sequence continues at coordinate 200,808 of NW_026988538.1, read as the reverse complement.
GAACGGTTGTCAATGTGTGCACTCAACTTCCAGAGTTAAACCCGTGTGTGGATTCAGCAGTCTGCAGAGACTTTCTCTGCAGAGTCCCAAAACAGGCGTTTTCAGCCCATTACCGGCATATGGAAGAAACAGCAGTAAGCACAGGGAAATATCTGCTTCTAAATCCAAAACGCAGCTATCTAACAGAACGGTTGTCAATGTGTGCACTCAACTTCCAGAGTTAAACCCGTGTGTGGATTCAGCAGTCTGCAGAGACTTTCTCTGCAGAGTCCCAAAACAGGCGTTTTCAGCCCATTACCGGCATATGGAAGAAACAGCAGTAAGCACAGGGAAATATCTGCTTCTAAATCCAAAACGCAGCTATCTAACAGAACGGTTGTCAATGTGTGCACTCAACTTCCAGAGTTAAACCCGTGTGTGGATTCAGCAGTCTGCAAACACTTTCTCTGCAGAGTCCCAAGACAGGCGTTTTCAGCCCATTACCGGCATATGGAAGAAACAGCAGTAAGCACAGGGAAATATCTGCTTCTAAATCCAAAACGCAGCTATCTAACAGAACGGTTGTCAATGTGTGCACTCAACTTCCAGAGTTAAACCCGTGTGTGGATTCAGCAGTCTGCGGAGACTTTCTCTGCAGAGTCCCAAAACAGGCGTTTTCAGCCCATTACCGGCATATGGAAGAAACAGCAGTAAGCACAGGGAAATATCTGCTTCTAAATCCAAAACGCAGCTATCTAACAGAACGGTTGTCAATGTGTGCACTCAACTTCCAGAGTTAAACCCGTGTGTGGATTCAGCAGTCTGCAGAGACTTTCTCTGCAGAGTCCCAAAACAGGCGTTTTCAGCCCATTACCGGCATATGGAAGAAACAGCAGTAAGCACAGGGAAATATCTGCTTCTAAATCCAAAACGCAGCTATCTAACAGAACGGTTGTCAATGTGTGCACTCAACTTCCAGAGTTAAACCCGTGTGTGGATTCAGCAGTCTGCAGAGACTTTCTCTGCAGAGTCCCAAAACAGGCGTTTTCAGCCCATTACCGGCATATGGAAGAAACAGCAGTAAGCACAGGGAAATATCTGCTTCTAAATCCAAAACGCAGCTATCTAACAGAACGGTTGTCAATGTGTGCACTCAACTTCCAGAGTTAAACCCGTGTGTGGATTCAGCAGTCTGCAGAGACTTTCTCTGCAGAGTCCCAAAACAGGCGTTTTCAGCCCATTACCGCATATGGAAGAAACAGCAGTAAGCACAGGGAAATATCTGCTTCTAAATCCAAAACGCAGCTATCTAACAGAACGGTTTGTCAATGTGTGCACTCAACTTCCAGAGTTAAACCCGTGTGTGGATTCAGCAGTCTGCAGAGACTTTCTCTGCAGAGTCCCAAAACAGGCGTTTTCAGCCCATTACCGGCATATGGAAGAAACAGCAGTAAGCACAGGGAAATATCTGCTTCTAAATCCAAAACGCAGCTATCTAACAGAACGGTTGTCAATGTGTGCACTCAACTTCCAGAGTTAAACCCGTGTGTGGATTCAGCAGTCTGCAAACACTTTCTCTGCAGCGTCCCAAGACAGGCGTTTTCAGCCCATTACCGGCATATGGAAGAAACAGCAGTAAGCACAGGGAAATATCTGCTTCTAAATCCAAAACGCAGCTATCTAACAGAACGGTTGTCAATGTGTGCACTCAACTTCCAGAGTTAAACCCGGTGTGTGGATTCAGCAGTCTGCGGAGACTTTCTCTGCAGAGTCCCAAAACAGGCGTTTTCAGCCTATTACCGGCATATGGAAGAAACAGCAGTAAGCACAGGGAAATATCTGCTTCTAAATCCAAAACGCAGCTATCTAACAGAACGGTTGTCAATGTGTGCACTCAACTTCCAGAGTTAAACCCGTGTGTGGATTCAGCAGTCTGCAGAGACTTTCTCTGCAGAGTCCCCAAAACAGGCGTTTTTCAGCCCATTACCGGCATATGGAAGAAACAGCAGGTAAGCACAGGGAAATATCTGCTTCTAAATCCAAAACGCAGCTATCTAACAGAACGGTTGTCAATGTGTGCACTCAACTTCCAGAGTTAAACCCGTGTGTGGATTCAGCAGTCTGCAGAGACTTTCTCTGCAGAGTCCCAAAACAGGCGTTTTCAGCCCATTACCGGCATATGGAAGAAACAGCAGTAAGCACAGGGAAATATCTGCTTCTAAATCCAAAACGCAGCTATCTAACAGAACGGTTGTCAATGTGTTGCACTCAACTTCCAGAGTTAAACCCGTGTGTGGATTCAGCAGTCTGCAGAGACTTTCTCTGCAGAGTCCCAAAACAGGCGTTTTCAGCCCATTACCGGCATATGGAAGAAACAGCAGTAAGCACAGGGAAATATCTGCTTCTAAATCCAAAACGCAGCTATCTAACAGAACGGTTGTCAATGTGTGCACTCAACTTCCAGAGTTAAACCCGTGTGTGGATTCAGCAGTCTGCAGAGACTTTCTCTGCAGAGTCCCAAAACAGGCGTTTTCAGCCCATTACCGCATATGGAAGAAACAGCAGTAAGCACAGGGAAATATCTGCTTCTAAATCCAAACGCAGCTATCTAACAGAACGGTTTGTCAATGTGTGCACTCAACTTCCAGAGTTAAACCCGTGTGTGGATTCAGCAGTCTGCAGAGACTTTCTCTGCAGAGTCCCAAGACAGGCGTTTTCAGCCGATTACCGGCATATGGAAGAAAGAGCAGTAAGCACAGGGAAATATCTGCTTCTAAATCCAAACGCAGCTATCTAACAGAACGGTTGACAATGTGTGCACTCAACTTCCAGAGTTAAACCCGTTGTGTGGATTCAGCAGTCTGCAAACACTTTCTCTGCAGAGTCCCAAGACAGGCGGTTTTCAGCCCATTACCGGCATATGGAAGAAACAGCAGTAAGCACAGGGAAATATCTGCTTCTAAATCCAAAACGCAGCTATCTAACAGAACGGTTGTCAATGTGTGCACTCAACTTCCAGAGTTAAACCCGTGTGTGGATTCAGCAGTCTGCAGAGACTTTCTCTGCAGAGTCGCAAACAGGCGTTTTCAGCCCATTACCGGCATATGGAAGAAACAGCAGTAAGCACAGGGAAATATCTGCTTCTAAATCCAAAACGCAGCTATCTAACAGAACGGTTGTCAATGTGTGCACTCAACTTCCAGAGTTAAACCAGTGTGTGGATTCAGCAGTCTGCAGAGACTTTCTCTGCAGAGTCCCAAAACAGGCGTTTTCAGCCCATTACCGGCATATGGAAGAAACAGCAGTAAGCACAGGGAAATATCTGCTTCTAAATCCAAAACGCAGCTATCTAACAGAACGGTTGTCAATGTGTGCACTCAACTTCCAGAGTTAAACCCGTGTGTGGATTCAGCAGTCTGCAGAGACGTTCTCTGCAGAGTCCCAAAACAGGCGTTTTCAGCCCATTACCGGCATATGGAAGAAACAGCAGTAAGCACAGGGAAATATCTGCTTCTAAATCCAAAACGCAGCTATCTAACAGAACGGTTGTCAATGTGTGCACTCAACTTCCAGAGTTAAACCCGTGTGTGGATTCAGCAGTCTGCAGAGACTTTCTCTGCAGAGTCCCAAAACAGGCGTTTTCAGCCCATTACCGGCATATGGAAGAAACAGCAGTAAGCACAGGGAAATATCTGCTTCTAAATCCAAAACGCAGCTATCTAACAGAACGGTTGTCAATGTGTGCACTCAACTTCCAGAGTTAAACCCGTGTGTGGATTCAGCAGTCTGCAGAGACTTTCTCTGCAGAGTCCCAAAACAGGCGTTTTCAGCCCATTACCGGCATATGGAAGAAAACAGCAGTAAGCACAGGGAAATATCTGCTTCTAAATCCAAAACGCAGCTATCTAACAGAACGGTTGTCAATGTGTGCACTCAACTTCCAGAGTTAAACCCGTGTGTGGATTCAGCAGTCTGCAGAGACTTTCTCTGCAGAGTCCCAAAACAGGCGTTTCAGCCCATTACCGGCATATGGAAGAAACAGCAGTAAGCACAGGGAAATATCTGCTTCTAAATCCAAAACGCAGCTATCTAGCAGAACGGTTGTCAATGTGTGCACTCAACTTCCAGAGTTAAACCCGTGTGTGGATTCAGCAGTCTGCAGAGACTTTCTCTGCAGAGTCCCAAAACAGGCGTTTTCAGCCCATTACCGGCATATGGAAGAAACAGCAGTAAGCACAGGGAAATATCTGCTTCTAAATCCAAAACGCAGCTATCTAACAGAACGGTTGTCAATGTGTGCACTCAACTTCCAGAGTTAAACCCGTGTGTGGATTCAGCAGTCTGCAGAGACTTTCTCTGCAGAGTCCCAAAACAGGCGTTTTTCAGCCCATTACCGGCATATGGAAGAAACAGCAGTAAGCACAGGGAAATATCTGCTTCTAAATCCAAAACGCAGCTATCTAACAGAACGGTTGTCATGTGTGCACTCAACTTCCAGAGTTAAACCCGTGTGTGGATTCAGCAGTCTGCAGAGACTTTCTCTGCAGAGTCCCAAGACAGGCGTTTTCAGCCGATTACCGGCATATGGAAGAAAGAGCAGTAAGCACAGGGAAATATCTGCTTCTAAATCCAAACGCAGCTATCTAACAGAACGGTTGACAATGTGTGCACTCAACTTCCAGAGTTAAACCCGTGTGTGGATTCAGCAGTCTGCAAACACTTTCTCTGCAGAGTCCCAAGACAGGCGTTTTCAGCCCATTACCGGCATATGGAAGAAACAGCAGTAAGCACAGGGAAATATCTGCTTCTAATCCAAAACGCAGCTATCTAACAGAACGGTTGTCAATGTGTGCACTCAACTTCCAGAGTTAAACCCGTGTGTGGATTCAGCAGTCTGCGGAGACTTTCTCTGCAGAGTCCCAAAACAGGCGTTTTCAGCCCATTACCGGCATATGGAAGAAACAGCAGTAAGCACAGGGAAATATCTGCTTCTAAATCCAAAACGCAGCTATCTAACAGAACGGTTGTCAATGTGTGCACTCAACTTCCAGAGTTAAACCCGTGTGTGGATTCAGCAGTCTGCAGAGACTTTCTCTGCAGAGTCCCAAAACAGGCGTTTTCAGCCCATTACCGGCATATGGAAGAAACAGCAGTAAGCACAGGGAAATATCTGCTTCTAAATCCAAAACGCAGCTATCTAACAGAACGGTTGTCAATGTGTGCACTCAACTTCCAGAGTTAAACCCGTGTGTGGATTCAGCAGTCTGCAGAGACTTTCTCTGCAGAGTCCCAAAACAGGCGTTTTCAGCCATTACCGGCATATGGAAGAAACAGCAGTAAGCACAGGGAAATATCTGCTTCTAAATCCAAAACGCAGCTATCTAACAGAACGGTTGTCAATGTGTGCACTCAACTTCCAGAGTTAAACCCGTGTGTGGATTCAGCAGTCTGCAGAGACTTTCTCTGCAGAGTCCCAAAACAGGCGTTTTCAGCCCATTACCGGCATATGGAAGAAACAGCAGTAAGCACAGGGAAATATCTGCTTCTAAATCCAAAACGCAGCTATCTAACAGAACGGTTGTCAATGTGTGCACTCAACTTCCAGAGTTAAACCCGTGTGTGGATTCAGCAGTCTGCAGAGACTTTCTCTGCAGAGTCCCAAAACAGGCGTTTTCAGCCCATTACCGGCATATGGAAGAAACAGCAGTAAGCACAGGGAAATATCTGCTTCTAAATCCAAAACGCAGCTATCTAACAGAACGGTTGTCAATGTGTGCACTCAACTTCCAGAGTTAAACCCGTGTGTGGATTCAGCAGTCTGCAAACACTTTCTCTGCAGAGTCCCAAGACAGGCGTTTTCAGCCCATTACCGGCATATGGAAGAAACAGCAGTAAGCACAGGGAAATATCTGCTTCTAAATCCAAAACGCAGCTATCTAACAGAACGGTTGTCAATGTGTGCACTCAACTTCCAGAGTTAAACCCGTGTGTGGATTCAGCAGTCTGCGGAGACTTTCTCTGCAGAGTCCCAAAACAGGCGTTTTCAGCCCATTACCGGCATATGGAAGAAACAGCAGTAAGCACAGGGAAATATCTGCTTCTAAATCCAAAACGCAGCTATCTAACAGAACGGTTGTCAATGTGTGCACTCAACTTCCAGAGTTAAACCCGTGTGTGGATTCAGCAGTCTGCAGAGACTTCTCTGCAGAGTCCCAAAACAGGCGTTTTCAGCCCATTACCGGCATATGGAAGAAACAGCAGTAAGCACAGGGAAATATCTGCTTCTAAATCCAAAACGCAGCTATCTAACAGAACGGTTGTCAATGTGTGCACTCAACTTCCAGAGTTAAACCCGTGTGTGGATTCAGCAGTCTGCAGAGACTTTCTCTGCAGAGTCCCAAAACAGGCGTTTTCAGCCCATTACCGGCATATGGAAGAAACAGCAGTAAGCACAGGGAAATATCTGCTTCTAAATCCAAAACGCAGCTATCTAACAGAACGGTTGTCAATGTGTGCACTCAACTTCCAGAGTTAAACCCGTGTGTGGATTCAGCAGTCTGCAGAGACTTTCTCTGCAGAGTCCCAAAACAGGCGTTTTCAGCCCATTACCGGCATATGGAAGAAACAGCAGTAAGCACAGGGAAATATCTGCTTCTAAATCCAAAACGCAGCTATCTAACAGAACGGTTGTCAATGTGTGCACTCAACTTCCAGAGTTAAACCCGTGTGTGGATTCAGCAGTCTGCAGAGACTTTCTCTGCAGAGTCCCAAAACAGGCGTTTTCAGCCCATTACCGGCATATGGAAGAAACAGCAGTAAGCACAGGGAAATATCTGCTTCTAAATCCAAAACGCAGCTATCTAACAGAACGGTTGTCAATGTGTGCACTCAACTTCCAGAGTTAAACCCGTGTGTGGATTCAGCAGTCTGCAAACACTTTCTCTGCAGAGTCCCAAGACAGGCGTTTTCAGCCCATTACCGGCATATGGAAGAAACAGCAGTAAGCACAGGGAAATATCTGCTTCTAAATCCAAAACGCAGCTATCTAACAGAACGGTTGTCAATGTGTGCACTCAACTTCCAGAGTTAAACCCGTGTGTGGATTCAGCAGTCTGCGGAGACTTTCTCTGCAGAGTCCCAAAACAGGCGTTTTCAGCCTATTACCGGCATATGGAAGAAACAGCAGTAAGCACAGGGAAATATCTGCTTCTAAATCCAAAACGCAGCTATCTAACAGAACGGTTGTCAATGTGTGCACTCAACTTCCAGAGTTAAACCCGTGTGTGGATTCAGCAGTCTGCAGAGACTTTCTCTGCAGAGTCCCAAAACAGGCGTTTTCAGCCCATTACCGGCATATGGAAGAAACAGCAGTAAGCACAGGGAAATATCTGCTTCTAAATCCAAAACGCAGCTATCTAACAGAACGGTTGTCAATGTGTGCACTCAACTTCCAGAGTTAAACCCGTGTGTGGATTCAGCAGTCTGCAGAGACTTTCTCTGCAGAGTCCCAAAACAGGCGTTTTCAGCCCATTACCGGCATATGGAAGAAACAGCAGTAAGCACAGGGAAATATCTGCTTCTAAATCCAAAACGCAGCTATCTAACAGAACGGTTGTCAATGTGTGCACTCAACTTCCAGAGTTAAACCCGTGTGTGGATTCAGCAGTCTGCAGAGACTTTCTCTGCAGAGTCCCAAAACAGGCGTTTTCAGCCCATTACCGGCATATGGAAGAAACAGCAGTAAGCACAGGGAAATATCTGCTTCTAAATCCAAAACGCAGCTATCTAACAGAACGGTTGTCAATGTGTGCACTCAACTTCCAGAGTTAAACCCGTGTGTGGATTCAGCAGTCTGCAGAGACTTTCTCTGCAGAGTCCCAAAACAGTCGTTTTCAGCCCATTACCGGCATAAGGAAGAAACAGCAGTAAGCACAGGGAAATATCTGCTTCTAAATCCAAAACGCAGCTATCTAACAGAACGGTTGTCAATGTGTGCACTCAACTTCCAGTGTTAAACCCGTGTGTGGATTCAGCAGTCTGCAGAGACTTTCTCTGCAGAGTCCCAAAACAGGCGTTTTCAGCCCATTACCGGCATATGGAAGAAACAGCAGTAAGCACAGGGAAATATCTGCTTCTAAATCCAAAACGCAGCTCTCTAACAGAACGGTTGTCAATGTGTGCACTCAACTTCCAGAGTTAAACCCGTGTGTGGATTCAGCAGTCTGCAGAGACTTTCTCTGCAGAGTCCCAAAACAGGCGTTTTCAGCCCATTACCGGCATATGGAAAAAACAGCAGTAAGCACAGGGAAATATCTGCTTCTAAATCCAAAACGCAGCTATCTAACAGAACGGTTGTCAATGTGTGCACTCAACTTCCAGAGTTAAACCCGTGTGTGGATTCAGCAGTCTGCAGAGACTTTCTCTGCAGAGTCCCAAAACAGGCGTTTTCAGCCCATTACCGGCATATGGAAGAAACAGCAGTAAGCACAGGGAAATATCTGCTTCTAAATCCAAAACGCAGCTATCTAACAGAACGGTTGTCAATGTGTGCACTCAACTTCCAGAGTTAAACCCGTGTGTGGATTCAGCAGTCTGCAGAGACTTTCTCTGCAGAGTCCCAAAACAGGCGTTTTCAGCCCATTACCGGCATATGGAAGAAACAGCAGTAAGCACAGGGAAATATCTGCTTCTAAATCCAAAACGCAGCTATCTAACAGAACGGTTGTCAATGTGTGCACTCAACTTCCAGAGTTAAACCCGTGTGTGGATTCAGCAGTCTGCAGAGACTTTCTCTGCAGAGTCCCAAGACAGGCGTTTTCAGCCCATTACCGGCATATGGAAGAAACAGCAGTAAGCACAGGGAAATATCTGCTTCTAAATCCAAAACGCAGCTATCTAACAGAACGGTTGTCAATGTGTGCACTCAACTTCCAGAGTTAAACCCGTGTGTGGATTCAGCAGTCTGCAGAGACTTTCTCTGCAGAGTCCCAAAACAGGCGTTTTCAGCCCATTACCGGCATATGGAAGAAACAGCAGTAAGCACAGGGAAATATCTGCTTCTAAATCCAAAACGCAGCTATCTAACAGAACTGTTGTCAATGTGTGCACTCAACTTCCAGAGTTAAACCCGTGTGTGGATTCAGCAGTCTGCAGAGACTTTCTCTGCAGAGTCCCAAAACAGGCGTTTTCAGCCCATTACCGGCATATGGAAGAAACAGCAGTAAGCACAGGGAAATATCTGCTTCTAAATCCAAAACGCAGCTATCTAACAGAACGGTTGTCAATGTGTGCACTCAACTTCCAGAGTTAAAACAGTGTGTGGATTCAGCAGTCTGCAGAGACTTTCTCTGCAGAGTCCCAAAACAGGCGTTTTCAGCCCATTACCGGCATATGGAAGAAACAGCAGTAAGCACAGGGAAATATCTGCTTCTAAATCCAAAACGCAGCTATCTAACAGAACGGTTGTCAATGTGTGCACTCAACTTCCAGAGTTAAACCCGTGTGTGGATTCAGCAGTCTGCAGAGACTTTCTCTGCAGAGTCCCAAAACAGGCGTTTTCAGCCCATTACCGGCATATGGAAGAAACAGCAGTAAGCACAGGGAAATATCTGCTTCTAAATCCAAAACGCAGCTATCTAACAGAACGGTTGTCAATGTGTGCACTCAACTTCCAGAGTTAAACCCGTGTGTGGATTCAGCAGTCTGCAGAGACTTTCTCTGCAGAGTCCCAAAACAGGCGTTTTCAGCCCATTACCGGCATACGGAAGAAACAGCAGTAAGCACAGGGAAATATCTGCTTCTAAATCCAAAACGCAGCTATCTAACAGAACGGTTGTCAATGTGTGCACTCAACTTCCAGAGTTAAACCCGTGTGTGGATTCAGCAGTCTGCAGAGACTTTCTCTGCAGAGTCCCAAAACAGGCGTTTTCAGCCCATTACCGGCATATGGAAGAAACAGCAGTAAGCACAGGGAAATATCTGCTTCTAAATCCAAAACGCAGCTATCTAACAGAACGGTTGTCAATGTGTGCACTCAACTTCCAGAGTTAAACCCGTGTGTGGATTCAGCAGTCTGCAGAGACTTTCTCTGCAGAGTCCCAAAACAGGCGTTTTCAGCCCATTACCGGCATATGGAAGAAACAGCAGTAAGCACAGGGAAATATCTGCTTCTAAATCCAAAACGCAGCTATCTAACAGAACGGTTGTCAATGTGTGCACTCAACTTCCAGAGTTAAACCCGTGTGTGGATTCAGCAGTCTGCAGAGACTTTCTCTGCAGAGTCCCAAAACAGGCGTTTTCAGCCCATTACCGGCATATGGAAGAAACAGCAGTAAGCACAGGGAAATATCTGCTTCTAAATCCAAAACGCAGCTATCTAACAGAACGGTTGTCAATGTGTGCACTCAACTTCCAGAGTTAAACCCGTGTGTGGATTCAGCAGTCTGCAAACACTTTCTCTGCAGAGTCCCAAGACAGGCGTTTTCAGCCGATTACCGGCATATGGAAGAAAGAGCAGTAAGCACAGGGAAATATCTGCTTCTAAATCCAAAACGCAGCTATCTAACAGAACGGTTGTCAATGTGTGCACTCAACTTCCAGAGTTAAACCCGTGTGTGGATTCAGCAGTCTGCAGAGACTTTCTCTGCAGAGTCCCAAAACAGGCGTTTTCAGCCCATTACCGGCATATGGAAGAAACAGCAGTAAGCACAGGGAAATATCTGCTTCTAAATCCAAAACGCAGCTATCTAACAGAACGGTTGTCAATGTGTGCACTCAACTTCCAGAGTTAAACCCGTGTGTGGATTCAGCAGTCTGCAGAGACTTTCTCTGCAGAGTCCCAAAACAGGCGTTTTCAGCCCATTACCGGCATAAGGAAGAAACAGCAGTAAGCACAGGGAAATATCTGCTTCTAAATCCAAAACGCAGCTATCTAACAGAACGGTTGTCAATGTGTGCACTCAACTTCCAGAGTTAAACCCGTGTGTGGATTCAGCAGTCTGCAGAGACTTTCTCTGCAGAGTCCCAAAACAGGCGTTTTCAGCCCATTACCGGCATATGGAAGAAACAGCAGAAAGCACAGGGAAATATCTGCTTCTAAATCCAAAACGCAGCTCTCTAACAGAACGGTTGTCAATGTGTGCACTCAACTTCCAGAGTTAAACCCGTGTGTGGATTCAGCAGTCTGCAGAGACTTTCTCTGCAGAGTCCCAAAACAGGCGTTTTCAGCCCATTACCGGCATATGGAAAAAACAGCAGTAAGCACAGGGAAATATCTGCTTCTAAATCCAAAACGCAGCTATCTAACAGAACGGTTGTCAATGTGTGCACTCAACTTCCAGAGTTAAACCCGTGTGTGGATTCAGCAGTCTGCAGAGACTTTCTCTGCAGAGTCCCAAAACAGGCGTTTTCAGCCCATTACCGGCATATGGAAGAAACAGCAGTAAGCACAGGGAAATATCTGCTTCTAAATCCAAAACGCAGCTATCTAACAGAACGGTTGTCATTGTGTGCACTCAACTTCCAGAGTTAAACCCGTGTGTGGATTCAGCAGTCTGCAGAGACTTTCTCTGCAGAGTCCCAAAACAGGCGTTTTCAGCCCATTACCGGCATATGGAAGAAACAGCAGTAAGCACAGGGAAATATCTGCTTCTAAATCCAAAACGCAGCTATCTAACAGAACGGTTGTCAATGTGTGCACTCAACTTCCAGAGTTAAACCCGTGTGTGGATTCAGCAGTCTGCAGAGACTTTCTCTGCAGAGTCCCAAGACAGGCGTTTTCAGCCCATTACCGGCATATGGAAGAAACAGCAGTAAGCACAGGGAAATATCTGCTTCTAAATCCAAAACGCAGCTATCTAACAGAACGGTTGTCAATGTGTGCACTCAACTTCCAGAGTTAAACCCGTGTGTGGATTCAGCAGTCTGCAGAGACTTTCTCTGCAGAGTCCCAAAACAGGCGTTTTCAGCCCATTACCGGCATATGGAAGAAACAGCAGTAAGCACAGGGAAATATCTGCTTCTAAATCCAAAACGCAGCTATCTAACAGAACGGTTGTCAATGTGTCCACTCAACTTCCAGAGTTAAACCCGTGTGTGGATTCAGCAGTCTGCAGAGACTTTCTCTGCAGAGTCCCAAAACAGGCGTTTTCAGCCCATTACCGGCATATGGAAGAAACAGCAGTGAGCACAGGGAAATATCTGCTTCTAAATCCAAAACGCAGCTATCTAACAGAACGGTTGTCAATGTGTGCACTCAACTTCCAGAGTTAAACCCGTGTGTGGATTCAGCAGTCTGCAAACACTTTCTCTGCAGAGTCCCAAAACAGGCGTTTTCAGCCCATTACCGGCATATGGAAGAAACAGCAGTAAGCACAGGGAAATATCTGCTTCTAAATCCAAAACGCAGCTATCTAACAGAACGGTTGTCAATGTGTGCACTCAACTTCCAGAGTTAAACCCGTGTGTGGATTCAGCAGTCTGCAGAGACTTTCTCTGCAGAGTCCCAAAACAGGCGTTTTCAGCCCATTACCGGCATATGGAAGAAACAGCAGTAAGCACAGGGAAATATCTGCTTCTAAATCCAAAACGCAGCTATCTAACAGAACGGTTGTCAATGTGTGCACTCAACTTCCAGAGTTAAACCCGTGTGTGGATTCAGCAGTCTGCAGAGACTTTCTCTGCAGAGTCCCAAAACAGGCGTTTTCAGCCCATTACCGGCATATGGAAGAAACAGCAGTAAGCACAGGGAAATATCTGCTTCTAAATCCAAAACGCAGCTATCTAACAGAACGGTTGTCAATGTGTGCACTCAACTTCCAGAGTTAAACCCGTGTGTGGATTCAGCAGTCTGCAGAGACTTTCTCTGCAGAGTCCCAAAACAGGCGTTTTCAGCCCATTACCGGCATATGGAAGAAACAGCAGTAAGCACAGGGAAATATCTGCTTCTAAATCCAAAACGCAGCTATCTAACAGAACGGTTGTCAATGTGTGCACTCAACTTCCAGAGTTAAACCCGTGTGTGGATTCAGCAGTCTGCAGAGACTTTCTCTGCAGAGTCCCAAGACAGGCGTTTTCAGCCCATTACCGGCATATGGAAGAAACAGCAGTAAGCACAGGGAAATATCTGCTTCTAAATCCAAAACGCAGCTATCTAACAGAACGGTTGTCAATGTGTGCACTCAACTTCCAGAGTTAAACCCGTGTGTGGATTCAGCAGTCTGCAGAGACTTTCTCTGCAGAGTCCCAAGACAGGCGTTTTCAGCCCATTATCGGCATATGGAAGAAACAGCAGTAAGCACAGGGAAATATCTGCTTCTAAATCCAAAACGCAGCTATCTAACAGAACGTTTGTCAATGTGTGCACTCAACTTCCAGAGTTAAACCCGTGTGTGGATTCAGCAGTCTGCAGAGACTTTCTCTGCATAGTCCCAAAACAGGCGTTTTCAGCCCATTACCGGCATATGGAAGAAACAGCAGTAAGCACAGGGAAATATCTGCTTCTAAATCCAAAACGCAGCGATCTAACAGAACGGTTGTCAATGTGTGCACTCAACTTCCAGAGTTAAACCCGTGTGTGGATTCAGCAGTCTGCAGAGACTTTCTCTGCAGAGTCCCAAAACAGGCGTTTTCAGCCCATTACCGGCATACGGAAGAAACAGCAGTAAGCACAGGGAAATATCTGCTTCTAAATCCAAAACGCAGCTATCTAACAGAACGGTTGTCAATGTGTGCACTCAACTTCCAGAGTTATACCCGTGTGTGGATTCAGCAGTCTGCAGACACTTTCTCTGCAGAGTCCCAAAACAGGCGTTTTCAGCCCATTACCGGCATATGGAAGAAACAGCAGTAAGCACAGGGAAATATCTGCTTCTAAATCCAAAACGCAGCTATCTAACAGAACGGTTGTCAATGTGTGCACTCAACTTCCAGAGTTAAACCCGTGTGTGGATTCAGCAGTCTGCAAACACTTTCGCTGCAGAGTCCCAAAACAGGCGTTTTCAGCCCATTACCGGCATATGGAAGAAACAGCAGTAAGCACAGGGAAATATCTGCTTCTAAATCCAAAACGCAGCTATCTAACAGAACGGTTGTCAATGTGTGCACTCAACTTCCGGAGTTAAACCCGTGTGTGGATTCAGCAGTCTGCAGAGACTTTCTCTGCAGAGTCCCAAAACAGGCGTTTTCAGCCCATTACCGGCATATGGAAGAAACAGCAGTAAGCACAGGGAAATATCTGCTTCTAAATCCAAAACGCAGCTATCTAACAGAACGGTTGTCAATGTGTGCACTCAACTTCCAGAGTTAAACCCGTGTGTGGATTCAGCAGTCTGCAGAGACTTTCTCTGCAGAGTCCCAAAACAGGCGTTTTCAGCCCATTACCGGCATATGGAAGAAACAGCAGTAAGCACAGGGAAATATCTGCTTCTAAATCCAAAACGCAGCTATCTAACAGAACGTTTGTCAATGTGTGCACTCAACTTCCAGAGTTAAACCCGTGTGTGGATTCAGCAGTCTGCAGAGACTTTCTCTGCATAGTCCCAAAACAGGCGTTTTCAGCCCATTACCGGCATATGGAAGAAACAGCAGTAAGCACAGGGAAATATCTGCTTCTAAATCCAAAACGCAGCGATCTAACAGAACGGTTGTCAATGTGTGCACTCAACTTCCAGAGTTAAACCCGTGTGTGGATTCAGCAGTCTGCAGAGACTTTCTCTGCAGAGTCCCAAGACAGGCGTTTTCAGCCCATTACCGGCATATGGAAGAAACAGCAGTAAGCACAGGGAAATATCTGCTTCTAAATCCAAAACGCAGCTATCTAACAGAACGGTTGTCAATGTGTGCACTCAACATCCAGAGTTAAACCCGTGTGTGGATTCAGCAGTCTGCAGAGACTTTCTCTGCAGAGTCCCAAAACAGGCGTTTTCAGCCCATTACCGGCATATGGAAGAAACAGCAGTAAGCACAAGGAAATATCTGCTTCTAAATCCAAAACGCAGCTATCTAAAAGAACGGTTGTCAATGTGTGCACTCAACTTGCAGAGAAAACCCGTGTGTGGATTCAGCAGTCTGCAGAGACTTTCTCTGCAGAGTCCCAAAACAGGCGTTTTCAGCCCATTACCGGCATATGGAAGAAACAGCAGTAAGCACAGGGAAATATCTGCTTCTAAATCCAAAACGCAGCTATCTAACAGAACGGTTGTCAATGTGTGCACTCAATTTCCAGAGTTAAACCCGTGTGTGGATTCAGCAGTCTGCAGAGACTTTCTCTGCAGAGTCCCAAAACAGGCGTTTTCAGCCCATTACCGGCATATGGAAGAAACAGCAGTAAGCACAGGGAAATATCTGCTTCTAAATCCAAAACGCAGCTATCTAACAGAACGGTTGTCAATGTGTGCACTCAACTTCCAGAGTTAAACCCGTGTGTGGATTCAGCAGTCTGCAGAGACTTTCTCTGCAGAGTCCCAAGACAGGCGTTTTCAGCCCATTACCGGCATATGGAAGAAACAGCAGTAAGCACAGGGAAATATCTGCTTCTAAATCCAAAACGCAGCTATCTAACAGAACGGTTGTCAATGTGTGCACTCAACTTCCAGAGTTAAACCCGTGTGTGGATTCAGCAGTCTGCAGAGACTTTCTCTGCAGAGTCCCAAAACAGGCGTTTTCAGCCCATTACCGGCATATGGAAGAAACAGCAGTAAGCACAAGGAAATATCTGCTTCTAAATCCAAAACGCAGCTATCTAACAGAACGGTTGTCAATGTGTTCACTCAACTTGCAGAGATAAACCCGTGTGTGGATTCAGCAGTCTGCAGAGACTTTCTCTGCAGAGTCCCAAAACAGGCGTTTTCAGCCCATTACCGGCATATGGAAGAAACAGCAGTAAGCACAGGGAAATATCTGCTTCTAAATCCAAAACGCAGCTATCTAACAGAACGGTTGTCAATGTGTGCACTCAACTTCCAGAGTTAAACCCGTGTGTGGATTCAGCAGTCTGCAGAGACTTTCTCTGCAGAGTCCCAAAACAGGCGTTTTCAGCCCATTACCGGCATATGGAAGAAACAGCAGTAAGCACAGGGAAATATCTGCTTCTAAATCCAAAACGCAGCGATCTAACAGAACGGTTGTCAATGTGTGCACTCAACTTCCAGAGTTAAACCCGTGTGTGGATTCAGCAGTCTGCAGAGACTTTCTCTGCAGAGTCCCAAGACAGGCGTTTTCAGCCCATTACCGGCATATGGAAAAAACAGCAGTAAGCACAGGGAAATATCTGCTTCTAAATCCAAAACGCAGCTATCTAACAGAACGGTTGTCAATGTGTGCACTCAACTTCCAGAGTTAAACCCGTGTGTGGATTCAGCAGTCTGCAGAGACTTTCTCTGCAGAGTCCCAAAACAGGCGTTTTCAGCCCATTACCGGCATATGGAAGAAACAGCAGTAAGCACAGGGAAATATCTGCTTCTAAATCCAAAACGCAGCTATCTAACAGAACGGTTGTCAATGTGTGCACTCAACTTCCAGAGTTAAACCCGTGTGTGGATTCAGCAGTCTGCAGAGACTTTCTCTGCAGAGTCCCAAAACAGGCGTTTTCAGCCCATTACCGGCATATGGAAGAAACAGCAGTAAGCACAGGGAAATATCTGCTTCTAAATCCAAAACGCAGCTATCTAACAGAACGGTTGTCAATGTGTGCACTCAACTTCCAGAGTTAAACCCGTGTGTGGATTCAGCAGTCTGCAGAGACTTTCTCTGCAGAGTCCCAAGACAGGCGTTTTCAGCCCATTACCGGCATATGGAAGAAACAGCAGTAAGCACAGGGAAATATCTGCTTCTAAATCCAAAACGCAGCTATCTAACAGAACGGTTGTCAATGTGTGCACTCAACTTCCAGAGTTAAACCCGTGTGTGGATTCAGCAGTCTGCAGAGACTTTCTCTGCAGAGTCCCAAAACAGGCGTTTTCAGCCCATTACCGGCATATGGAAGAAACAGCAGTAAGCACAGGGAAATATCTGCTTCTAAATCCAAAACGCAGCTATCTAACAGAACTGTTGTCAATGTGTGCACTCAACTTCCAGAGTTAAACCCGTGTGTGGATTCAGCAGTCTGCAGAGACTTTCTCTGCAGAGTCCCAAAACAGGCGTTTTCAGCCCATTACCGGCATATGGAAGGAAACAGCAGTAAGCACAGGGAAATATCTGCTTCTAAATCCAAAACGCAGCTATCTAACAGAACGGTTGTCAATGTGTGCACTCAACTTCCAGAGTTAAAACAGTGTGTGGATTCAGCAGTCTGCAGAGACTTTCTCTGCAGAGTCCCAAAACAGGCGTTTTCAGCCCATTACCGGCATATGGAAGAAACAGCAGTAAGCACAGGGAAATATCTGCTTCTAAATCCAAAACGCAGCTATCTAACAGAACGGTTGTCAATGTGTGCACTCAACTTCCAGAGTTAAACCCGTGTGTGGATTCAGCAGTCTGCAGAGACTTTCTCTGCAGAGTCCCAAAACAGGCGTTTTCAGCCCATTACCGGCATAATGGAAGAAACAGCAGTAAGCACAGGGAAATATCTGCTTCTAAATCCAAAACGCAGCTATCTAACAGAACGGTTGTCAATGTGTGCACTCAACTTCCAGAGTTAAACCCGTGTGTGGATTCAGCAGTCTGCAGAGACTTTCTCTGCAGAGTCCCAAAACAGGCGTTTTCAGCCCATTACCGGCATACGGAAGAAACAGCAGTAAGCACAGGGAAATATCTGCTTCTAAATCCAAAACGCAGCTATCTAACAGAACGGTTGTCAATGTGTGCACTCAACTTCCAGAGTTAAACCCGTGTGTGGATTCAGCAGTCTGCAGAGACTTTCTCTGCAGAGTCCCAAAACAGGCGTTTTCAGCCCATTACCGGCATATGGAAGAAACAGCAGTAAGCACAGGGAAATATCTGCTTCTAAATCCAAAACGCAGCTATCTAACAGAACGGTTGTCAATGTGTGCACTCAACTTCCAGAGTTAAACCCGTGTGTGGATTCAGCAGTCTGCAGAGACTTTCTCTGCAGAGTCCCAAAACAGGCGTTTTCAGCCCATTACCGGCATATGGAAGAAACAGCAGTAAGCACAGGGAAATATCTGCTTCTAAATCCAAAACGCAGCTATCTAACAGAACGGTTGTCAATGTGTGCACTCAACTTCCAGAGTTAAACCCGTGTGTGGATTCAGCAGTCTGCAGAGACTTTCTCTGCAGAGTCCCAAAACAGGCGTTTTCAGCCCATTACCGGCATATGGAAGAAACAGCAGTAAGCACAGGGAAATATCTGCTTCTAAATCCAAAACGCAGCTATCTAACAGAACGGTTGTCAATGTGTGCACTCAACTTCCAGAGTTAAACCCGTGTGTGGATTCAGCAGTCTGCAAACACTTTCTCTGCAGAGTCCCAAGACAGGCGTTTTTCAGCCGATTACCGGCATATGGAAGAAAGAGCAGTAAGCACAGGGAAATATCTGCTTCTAAATCCAAAACGCAGCTATCTAACAGAACGGTTGTCAATGTGTGCACTCAACTTCCAGAGTTAAACCCGTGTGTGGATTCAGCAGTCTGCAGAGACTTTCTCTGCAGAGTCCCAAAACAGGCGTTTTCAGCCCATTACCGGCATATGGAAGAAACAGCAGTAAGCACAGGGAAATATCTGCTTCTAAATCCAAAACGCAGCTATCTAACAGAACGGTTGTCAATGTGTGCACTCAACTTCCAGAGTTAAACCCGTGTGTGGATTCAGCAGTCTGCAGAGACTTTCTCTGCAGAGTCCCAAAACAGGCGTTTTCAGCCCATTACCGGCATAAGGAAGAAACAGCAGTAAGCACAGGGAAATATCTGCTTCTAAATCCAAAACGCAGCTATCTAACAGAACGGTTGTCAATGTGTGCACTCAACTTCCAGAGTTAAACCCGTGTGTGGATTCAGCAGTCTGCAGAGACTTTCTCTGCAGAGTCCCAAAACAGGCGTTTTCAGCCCATTACCGGCATATGGAAGAAACAGCAGAAAGCACAGGGAAATATCTGCTTCTAAATCCAAAACGCAGCTCTCTAACAGAACGGTTGTCAATGTGTGCACTCAACTTCCAGAGTTAAACCCGTGTGTGGATTCAGCAGTCTGCAGAGACTTTCTCTGCAGAGTCCCAAAACAGGCGTTTTCAGCCCATTACCGGCATATGGAAAAAAACAGCAGTAAGCACAGGGAAATATCTGCTTCTAAATCCAAAACGCAGCTATCTAACAGAACGGTTGTCAATGTGTGCACTCAACTTCCAGAGTTAAACCCGTGTGTGGATTCAGCAGTCTGCAGAGACTTTCTCTGCAGAGTCCCAAAACAGGCGTTTTCAGCCCATTACCGGCATATGGAAGAAACAGCAGTAAGCACAGGGAAATATCTGCTTCTAAATCCAAAACGCAGCTATCTAACAGAACGGTTGTCATTGTGTGCACTCAACTTCCAGAGTTAAACCCGTGTGTGGATTCAGCAGTCTGCAGAGACTTTCTCTGCAGAGTCCCAAAACAGGCGTTTTCAGCCCATTACCGGCATATGGAAGAAACAGCAGTAAGCACAGGGAAATATCTGCTTCTAAATCCAAAACGCAGCTATCTAACAGAACGGTTGTCAATGTGTGCACTCAACTTCCAGAGTTAAACCCGTGTGTGGATTCAGCAGTCTGCAGAGACTTTCTCTGCAGAGTCCCAAGACAGGCGTTTTCAGCCCATTACCGGCATATGGAAGAAACAGCAGTAAGCACAGGGAAATATCTGCTTCTAAATCCAAAACGCAGCTATCTAACAGAACGGTTGTCAATGTGTGCACTCAACTTCCAGAGTTAAACCCGTGTGTGGATTCAGCAGTCTGCAGAGACTTTCTCTGCAGAGTCCCCAAAACAGGCGTTTTCAGCCCATTACCGGCATATGGAAGAAACAGCAGTAAGCACAGGGAAATATCTGCTTCTAAATCCAAAACGCAGCTATCTAACAGAACGGTTGTCAATGTGTCCACTCAACTTCCAGAGTTAAACCCGTGTGTGGATTCAGCAGTCTGCAGAGACTTTCTCTGCAGAGTCCCCAAAACAGGCGTTTTCAGCCCATTACCGGCATATGGAAGAAACAGCAGTGAGCACAGGGAAATATCTGCTTCTAAATCCAAAACGCAGCTATCTAACAGAACGGTTGTCAATGTGTGCACTCAACTTCCAGAGTTAAACCCGTGTGTGGATTCAGCAGTCTGCAAACACTTTCTCTGCAGAGTCCCAAAACAGGCGTTTTCAGCCCATTACCGGCATATGGAAGAAACAGCAGTAAGCACAGGGAAATATCTGCTTCTAAATCCAAAACGCAGCTATCTAACAGAACGGTTTGTCAATGTGTGCACTCAACTTCCAGAGTTAAACCCGTGTGTGGATTCAGCAGTCTGCAGAGACTTTCTCTGCAGAGTCCCAAAACAGGCGTTTTCAGCCCATTACCGGCATATGGAAGAAACAGCAGTAAGCACAGGGAAATATCTGCTTCTAAATCCAAAACGCAGCTATCTAACAGAACGGTTGTCAATGTGTGCACTCAACTTCCAGAGTTAAACCCGTGTGTGGATTCAGCAGTCTGCAGAGACTTTCTCTGCAGAGTCCCAAAACAGGCGTTTTCAGCCCATTACCGGCATATGGAAGAAACAGCAGTAAGCACAATCTGCTTCTAAATCCAAAACGCAGCTATCTAACAGAACGGTTGTCAATGTGTGCACTCAACTTCCAGAGTTAAACCCGTGTGTGGATTCAGCAGTCTGCAGAGACTTTCTCTGCAGAGTCCCAAAACAGGCGTTTTCAGCCCATTACCGGCATATGGAAGAAACAGCAGTAAGCACAGGGAAATATCTGCTTCTAAATCCAAAACGCAGCTATCTAACAGAACGGTTGTCAATGTGTGCACTCAACTTCCAGAGTTAAACCCGTGTGTGGATTCAGCAGTCTGCAGAGACTTTCTCTGCAGAGTCCCAAGACAGGCGTTTTCAGCCCATTACCGGCATATGGAAGAAACAGCAGTAAGCACAGGGAAATATCTGCTTCTAAATCCAAAACGCAGCTATCTAACAGAACGGTTGTCAATGTGTGCACTCAACTTCCAGAGTTAAACCCGTGTGTGGATTCAGCAGTCTGCAGAGACTTTCTCTGCAGAGTCCCAAGACAGGCGTTTTCAGCCCATTATCGGCATATGGAAGAAACAGCAGTAAGCACAGGGAAATATCTGCTTCTAAATCCAAAACGCAGCTATCTAACAGAACGTTTGTCAATGTGTGCACTCAACTTCCAGAGTTAAACCCGTGTGTGGATTCAGCAGTCTGCAGAGACTTTCTCTGCATAGTCCCAAAACAGGCGTTTTCAGCCCATTACCGGCATATGGAAGAAACAGCAGTAAGCACAGGGAAATATCTGCTTCTAAATCCAAAACGCAGCGATCTAACAGAACGGTTGTCAATGTGTGCACTCAACTTCCAGAGTTAAACCCGTGTGTGGATTCAGCAGTCTGCAGAGACTTTCTCTGCAGAGTCCCAAAACAGGCGTTTTCAGCCCATTACCGGCATACGGAAGAAACAGCAGTAAGCACAGGGAAATATCTGCTTCTAAATCCAAAACGCAGCTATCTAACAGAACGGTTGTCAATGTGTGCACTCAACTTCCAGAGTTAAACCCGTGTGTGGATTCAGCAGTCTGCAGACACTTTCTCTGCAGAGTCCCAAAACAGGCGTTTTCAGCCCATTACCGGCATATGGAAGAAACAGCAGTAAGCACAGGGAAATATCTGCTTCTAAATCCAAAACGCAGCTATCTAACAGAACGGTTGTCAATGTGTGCACTCAACTTCCAGAGTTAAACCCGTGTGTGGATTCAGCAGTCTGCAAACACTTTCGCTGCAGAGTCCCAAAACAGGCGTTTTCAGCCCATTACCGGCATATGGAAGAAACAGCAGTAAGCACAGGGAAATATCTGCTTCTAAATCCAAAACGCAGCTATCTAACAGAACGGTTGTCAATGTGTGCACTCAACTTCCGGAGTTAAACCCGTGTGTGGATTCAGCAGTCTGCAGAGACTTTCTCTGCAGAGTCCCAAAACAGGCGTTTTCAGCCCATTACCGGCATATGGAAGAAACAGCAGTAAGCACAGGGAAATATCTGCTTCTAAATCCAAAACGCAGCTATCTAACAGAACGGTTGTCAATGTGTGCACTCAACTTCCAGAGTTAAACCCGTGTGTGGATTCAGCAGTCTGCAGAGACTTTCTCTGCAGAGTCCCAAAACAGGCGTTTTCAGCCCATTACCGGCATATGGAAGAAACAGCAGTAAGCACAGGGAAATATCTGCTTCTAAATCCAAAACGCAGCTATCTAACAGAACGTTTGTCAATGTGTGCACTCAACTTCCAGAGTTAAACCCGTGTGTGGATTCAGCAGTCTGCAGAGACTTTCTCTGCATAGTCCCAAAACAGGCGTTTTCAGCCCATTACCGGCATATGGAAGAAACAGCAGTAAGCACAGGGAAATATCTGCTTCTAAATCCAAAACGCAGCGATCTAACAGAACGGTTGTCA
This sequence comes from Aotus nancymaae, assembly GCF_030222135.1. Lineage (NCBI taxonomy): Eukaryota > Metazoa > Chordata > Mammalia > Primates > Aotidae > Aotus > Aotus nancymaae. The sequence goes on along the minus strand of NW_026988538.1, from coordinate 178,227 downwards.
ATGTGTGCACTCAACTTCCAGAGTTAAACCCGTGTGTGGATTCAGCAGTCTGCAGAGACTTTCTCTGCAGAGTCCCAAGACAGGCGTTTTCAGCCCATTACCGGCATATGGAAGAAACAGCAGTAAGCACAGGGAAATATCTGCTTCTAAATCCAAAACGCAGCTATCTAACAGAACGGTTGTCAATGTGTGCACTCAACATCCAGAGTTAAACCCGTGTGTGGATTCAGCAGTCTGCAGAGACTTTCTCTGCAGAGTCCCAAAACAGGCGTTTTCAGCCCATTACCGGCATATGGAAGAAACAGCAGTAAGCACAAGGAAATATCTGCTTCTAAATCCAAAACGCAGCTATCTAAAAGAACGGTTGTCAATGTGTGCACTCAACTTGCAGAGAAAACCCGTGTGTGGATTCAGCAGTCTGCAGAGACTTTCTCTGCAGAGTCCCAAAACAGGCGTTTTCAGCCCATTACCGGCATATGGAAGAAACAGCAGTAAGCACAGGGAAATATCTGCTTCTAAATCCAAAACGCAGCTATCTAACAGAACGGTTGTCAATGTGTGCACTCAATTTCCAGAGTTAAACCCGTGTGTGGATTCAGCAGTCTGCAGAGACTTTCTCTGCAGAGTCCCAAAACAGGCGTTTTCAGCCCATTACCGGCATATGGAAGAAACAGCAGTAAGCACAGGGAAATATCTGCTTCTAAATCCAAAACGCAGCTATCTAACAGAACGGTTGTCAATGTGTGCACTCAACTTCCAGAGTTAAACCCGTGTGTGGATTCAGCAGTCTGCAGAGACTTTCTCTGCAGAGTCCCAAGACAGGCGTTTTCAGCCCATTACCGGCATATGGAAGAAACAGCAGTAAGCACAGGGAAATATCTGCTTCTAAATCCAAAACGCAGCTATCTAACAGAACGGTTGTCAATGTGTGCACTCAACTTCCAGAGTTAAACCCGTGTGTGGATTCAGCAGTCTGCAGAGACTTTCTCTGCAGAGTCCCAAAACAGGCGTTTTCAGCCCATTACCGGCATATGGAAGAAACAGCAGTAAGCACAAGGAAATATCTGCTTCTAAATCCAAAACGCAGCTATCTAACAGAACGGTTGTCAATGTGTTCACTCAACTTGCAGAGATAAACCCGTGTGTGGATTCAGCAGTCTGCAGAGACTTTCTCTGCAGAGTCCCAAAACAGGCGTTTTCAGCCCATTACCGGCATATGGAAGAAACAGCAGTAAGCACAGGGAAATATCTGCTTCTAAATCCAAAACGCAGCTATCTAACAGAACGGTTGTCAATGTGTGCACTCAACTTCCAGAGTTAAACCCGTGTGTGGATTCAGCAGTCTGCAGAGACTTTCTCTGCAGAGTCCCAAAACAGGCGTTTTCAGCCCATTACCGGCATATGGAAGAAACAGCAGTAAGCACAGGGAAATATCTGCTTCTAAATCCAAAACGCAGCGATCTAACAGAACGGTTGTCAATGTGTGCACTCAACTTCCAGAGTTAAACCCGTGTGTGGATTCAGCAGTCTGCAGAGACTTTCTCTGCAGAGTCCCAAGACAGGCGTTTTCAGCCCATTACCGGCATATGGAAGAAACAGCAGTAAGCACAGGGAAATATCTGCTTCTAAATCCAAAACGCAGCTATCTAACAGAACGGTTGTCAATGTGTGCACTCAACTTCCAGAGTTAAACCCGTGTGTGGATTCAGCAGTCTGCAGAGACTTTCTCTGCAGAGTCCCAAGACAGGCGTTTTCAGCCCATTACCGGCATATGGAAGAAACAGCAGTAAGCACAAGGAAATATCTGCTTCTAAATCCAAAACGCAGCTATCTAACAGAACGGTTGTCAATGTGTGCACTCAACTTGCAGAGATAAACCCGTGTGTGGATTCAGCAGTCTGCAGAGACTTTCTCTGCAGAGTCCCAAAACAGGCGTTTTCAGCCCATTACCGGCATATGGAAGAAACAGCAGTAAGCACCGGGAAATATCTGCTTCTAAATCCAAAACGCAGCTATCTAACAGAACGGTTGTCAATGTGTGCACTCAACTTCCAGAGTTAAACCCGTGTGTGGATTCAGCAGTCTGCAGAGACTTTCTCTGCAGAGTCCCAAGACAGGCGTTTTCAGCCCATTACCGGCATATGGAAGAAACAGCAGTAAGCACAGGGAAATATCTGCTTCTAAATCCAAAACGCAGCTATCTAACAGAACGGTTGTCAATGTGTGCACTCAACTTCCAGAGTTAAACCCGTGTGTGGATTCAGCAGTCTGCAGAGACTTTCTCTGCAGAGTCCCAAAACAGGTGTTTTCAGCCCATTACCGGCATATGGAAGAAACAGCAGTAAGCACAGGGAAATATCTGCTTCTAAATCCAAAACGCAGCTATCTAACAGAACGGTTGTCAATGTGTGCACTCAACTTCCAGGGTTAAACCCGTGTGTGGATTCAGCAGTCTGCAGAGACTTTCTCTGCAGAGTCCCAAAACAGGCGTTTTCAGCCCATTACCGGCATATGGAAGAAACAGCAGTAAGCACAGGGAAATATCTGCTTCTAAATCCAAAACGCAGCTATCTAACAGAACGGTTGTCAATGTGTGCACTCAACTTCCAGAGTTAAACCCGTGTGTGGATTCAGCAGTCTGCAGAGACTTTCTCTGCAGAGTCCCAAAACAGGCGTTTTCAGCCCATTACCGGCATATGGAAGAAACAGCAGTAAGCACAGGGAAATATCTGCTTCTAAATCCAAAACGCAGCTATCTAACAGAACGGTTGTCAATGTGTGCACTCAACTTCCAGAGTTAAACCCGTGTGTGGATTCAGCAGTCTGCAGAGACTTTCTCTGCAGAGTCCCAAGACAGGCGTTTTCAGCCCATTACCGGCATATGGAAGAAACAGCAGTAAGCACAGGGAAATATCTGCTTCTAAATCCAAAACGCAGCTATCTAACAGAACGGTTGTCAATGTGTGCACTCAACTTCCAGAGTTAAACCCGTGTGTGGATTCAGCAGTCTGCAGAGACTTTCTCTGCAGAGTCCCAAAACAGGCGTTTTCAGCCCATTACCGGCATATGGAAGAAACAGCAGTAAGCACAAGGAAATATCTGCTTCTAAATCCAAAACGCAGCTATCTAACAGAACGGTTGTCAATGTGTTCACTCAACTTGCAGAGATAAACCCGTGTGTGGATTCAGCAGTCTGCAGAGACTTTCTCTGCAGAGTCCCAAAACAGGCGTTTTCAGCCCATTACCGGCATATGGAAGAAACAGCAGTAAGCACAGGGAAATATCTGCTTCTAAATCCAAAACGCAGCTATCTAACAGAACGGTTGTCAATGTGTGCACTCAACTTCCAGAGTTAAACCCGTGTGTGGATTCAGCAGTCTGCAGAGACTTTCTCTGCAGAGTCCCAAAACAGGCGTTTTCAGCCCATTACCGGCATATGGAAGAAACAGCAGTAAGCACAGGGAAATATCTGCTTCTAAATCCAAAACGCAGCGATCTAACAGAACGGTTGTCAATGTGTGCACTCAACTTCCAGAGTTAAACCCGTGTGTGGATTCAGCAGTCTGCAGAGACTTTCTCTGCAGAGTCCCAAGACAGGCGTTTTCAGCCCATTACCGGCATATGGAAGAAACAGCAGTAAGCACAGGGAAATATCTGCTTCTAAATCCAAAACGCAGCTATCTAACAGAACGGTTGTCAATGTGTGCACTCAACTTCCAGAGTTAAACCCGTGTGTGGATTCAGCAGTCTGCAGAGACTTTCTCTGCAGAGTCCCAAGACAGGCGTTTTCAGCCCATTACCGGCATATGGAAGAAACAGCAGTAAGCACAAGGAAATATCTGCTTCTAAATCCAAAACGCAGCTATCTAACAGAACGGTTGTCAATGTGTGCACTCAACTTGCAGAGATAAACCCGTGTGTGGATTCAGCAGTCTGCAGAGACTTTCTCTGCAGAGTCCCAAAACAGGCGTTTTCAGCCCATTACCGGCATATGGAAGAAACAGCAGTAAGCACCGGGAAATATCTGCTTCTAAATCCAAAACGCAGCTATCTAACAGAACGGTTGTCAATGTGTGCACTCAACTTCCAGAGTTAAACCCGTGTGTGGATTCAGCAGTCTGCAGAGACTTTCTCTGCAGAGTCCCAAGACAGGCGTTTTCAGCCCATTACCGGCATATGGAAGAAACAGCAGTAAGCACAGGGAAATATCTGCTTCTAAATCCAAAACGCAGCTATCTAACAGAACGGTTGTCAATGTGTGCACTCAACTTCCAGAGTTAAACCCGTGTGTGGATTCAGCAGTCTGCAGAGACTTTCTCTGCAGAGTCCCAAAACAGGTGTTTTCAGCCCATTACCGGCATATGGAAGAAACAGCAGTAAGCACAGGGAAATATCTGCTTCTAAATCCAAAACGCAGCTATCTAACAGAACGGTTGTCAATGTGTGCACTCAACTTCCAGGGTTAAACCCGTGTGTGGATTCAGCAGTCTGCAGAGACTTTCTCTGCAGAGTCCCAAAACAGGCGTTTTCAGCCCATTACCGGCATATGGAAGAAACAGCAGTAAGCACAGGGAAATATCTGCTTCTAAATCCAAAACGCAGCTATCTAACAGAACGGTTGTCAATGTGTGCACTCAACTTCCAGAGTTAAACCCGTGTGTGGATTCAGCAGTCTGCAGAGACTTTCTCTGCAGAGTCCCAAAACAGGCGTTTTCAGCCCATTACCGGCATATGGAAGAAACAGCAGTAAGCACAGGGAAATATCTGCTTCTAAATCCAAAACGCAGCTATCTAACAGAACGGTTGTCAATGTGTGCACTCAACTTCCAGAGTTAAACCCGTGTGTGGATTCAGCAGTCTGCAAACACTTTCTCTGCAGAGTCCCAAAACAGGCGTTTTCAGCCCATTACCGGCATATGGAAGAAACAGCAGTAAGCACAGGGAAATATCTGCTTCTAAATCCAAAACGCAGCTATCTAACAGAACGGTTGTCAATGTGTGCACTCAACTTCCAGAGTTAAACCCGTGTGTGGATTCAGCAGTCTGCAGAGACTTTCTCTGCAGAGTCCCAAAACAGGCGTTTTCAGCCCATTACCGGCATATGGAAGAAACAGCAGTAAGCACAGGGAAATATCTGCTTCTAAATCCAAAACGCAGCTATCTAACAGAACGGTTGTCAATGTGTGCACTCAACTACCAGAGTTAAACCCGTGTGTGGATTCAGCAGTCTGCAGAGACTTTCTCTGCAGAGTCCCAAAACAGGCGTTTTCAGCCCATTACCGGCATATGGAAGAAACAGCAGTAAGCACAGGGAAATATCTGCTTCTAAATCCAAAACGCAGCTATCTAACAGAACGGTTGTCAATGTGTGCACTCAACTTCCAGAGTTAAACCCGTGTGTGGATTCAGCAGTCTGCAGAGACTTTCTCTGCATAGTCCCAAAACAGGCGTTTTCAGCCCATTACCGGCATATGGAAGAAACAGCAGTAAGCACAGGGAAATATCTGCTTCTAAATCCAAAACGCAGCTATCTAACAGAACGGTTGTCAATGTGTGCACTCAACTTCCAGAGTTAAACCCGTGTGTGGATTCAGCAGTCTGCAGAGACTTTCTCTGCAGAGTCCCAAGACAGGCGTTTTCAGCCCATTACCGGCATATGGAAGAAACAGCAGTAAGCACAGGGAAATATCTGCTTCTAAATCCAAAACGCAGCTATCTAACAGAACGGTTGTCAATGTGTGCACTCAACTTCCAGAGTTAAACCCGTGTGTGGATTCAGCAGTCTGCAGAGACTTTCTCTGCAGAGTCCCAAAACAGGCGTTTTCAGCCCATTACCGGCATATGGAAGAAACAGCAGTAAGCACAGGGAAATATCTGCTTCTAAATCCAAAACGCAGCTATCTAACAGAACGGTTGTCAATGTGTGCACTCAACTTCCAGAGTTAAACCCGTGTGTGGATTCAGCAGTCTGCAGAGACTTTCTCTGCAGAGTCCCAAGACAGGCGTTTTCAGCCCATTACCGGCATATGGAAGAAACAGCAGTAAGCACAGGGAAATATCTGCTTCTAAATCCAAAACGCAGCTATCTAACAGAACGGTTGTCAATGTGTGCACTCAACTTCCAGAGTTAAACCCGTGTGTGGATTCAGCAGTCTGCAGAGACTTTCTCTGCAGAGTCCCAAAACAGGCGTTTTCAGCCCATTACCGGCATATGGAAGAAACAGCAGTAAGCACAGGGAAATATCTGCTTCTAAATCCAAAACGCAGCTATCTAACAGAACGGTTGTCAATGTGTGCACTCAACTTCCAGAGTTAAACCCGTGTGTGGATTCAGCAGTCTGCAGAGACTTTCTCTGCAGAGTCCCAAGACAGGCGTTTTCAGCCCATTACCGGCATATGGAAGAAACAGCAGTAAGCACAGGGAAATATCTGCTTCTAAATCCAAAACGCAGCTATCTAACAGAACGGTTGTCAATGTTTGCACTGAACTTCCAGAGTTAAACCCGTGTGTGGATTCAGCAGTCTGCAGAGACTTTCTCTGCAGAGTCCCAAAACAGGCGTTTTCAGCCCATTACCGGCGTATGGAAGAAACAGCAGTAAGCACAAGGAAATATCTGCTTCTAAATCCAAAACGCAGCTATCTAACAGAACGGTTGTCAATGTGTTCACTCAACTTGCAGAGATAAACCCGTGTGTGGATTCAGCAGTCTGCAGAGACTTTCTCTGCAGAGTCCCAAAACAGGCGTTTTCAGCCCATTACCGGCATATGGAAGAAACAGCAGTAAGCACAGGGAAATATCTGCTTCTAAATCCAAAACGCAGCTATCTAACAGAACGGTTGTCAATGTGTGCACTCAACTTCCAGAGTTAAACCCGTGTGTGGATTCAGCAGTCTGCAAACACTTTCTCTGCAGAGTCCCAAAACAGGCGTTTTCAACCCATTACCGGCATATGGAAGAAACAGCAGTAAGTACAGGGAAATATCTGCTTCTAAATCCAAAACGCAGCTATCTAACAGAACGGTTGTCAATGTGTGCACTCAACTTCCAGAGTTAAACCCGTGTGTGGATTCAGCAGTCTGCAGAGACTTTCTCTGCAGAGTCCCAAGACAGGCGTTTTCAGCCCATTACCGGCATATGGAAGAAACAGCAGTAAGCACAGGGAAATATCTGCTTCTAAATCCAAAACGCAGCTATCTAACAGAACGGTTGTCAATGTGTGCACTCAACTTCCAGAGTTAAACCCGTGTGTGGATTCAGCAGTCTCCAAACACTTTCTGTGCAGAGTCTGAAAACAGGCCTTTCCGGCCCGGTACCGGCATATATAAGAAAGAGCATTAAGACTGCGTCTAAATCTCAGAAGAAACGTTTCTTTCAACCTGCTCGGCCGTGTGTTCTTTGACCTAAGGGAGTTTAATCTATGTTTAGATTCAGCGAGATAGAAACACGTTTATTCTAGGAGCTGTCTTTGGATATTCCGGAATGAATGGGAGTATATGCTGTAAAGACAAATATCTGTTTCTAAAACCAAAATGGATCTATCTAGCAGAGTGGTTGTGAATGTGTGCCTTTGGCTTAAAGAGGTAAACTGCTCTTCTCATGCAGCACTTTAGAAACCCTTTATATGCAAATTCTCATACAGGCCTTTCCAGCAAAACACCAGCCTAAAGGAAATAGCAGTAAGACTGCATCTTTAACATGGACGAAACTGTTTTCAAACTGCTCTGCTGTGTGTTCATTCATATAAGAGACTTGAATATATGTTCAGATTCAGCTAATTAGCAACACGTTTCTTCCAGGAGCTGTGTTTGCCTATTCCAGAGTATACTGGAGTATAAGATGTAAAGACAAATGTCTCGTTCCAAAAGAAAAACGGATGATCTAATGGAATGGTTGTCAATGTGTGCATTCAACTTACTGAGCTAAACTGCTGTTTGTATGCAGCAGTTTAGAAAACATTTCTGTGTAGATTCTCAAATAGACATTTCCAGCAAAATACCGGCCTATAAGAAATAGCAGTAAGACTGCGTCTAAAACTCAGAGGGAACGTTTCTTTCAAACTGCTCTGCAGTGTGTTCGTTCACCAAAGGTCGTTGAATCTATGTTTGGATTCAGCGAGTTTGAAACACGTTTATTCTAGGAGCTGCATTTCGATATTCCAGAGTGTATGGGAGTAAATGCTGTAAAGAGAAATATCTGTTTCTAAAACCAAAACGGAGCTATCTAACAGAATGGTTGTGAATGTGTGCATTCAACTTAAAGGGTTAATCTGCTCTTCTTAGGCAGCAGTTTAGAAACCCTTTATATGCAAATTCTAAAATCAACATTTGCAGCAAAACACCAGCCTAAAAGAAGTAGCAGTAAGACTGCATCTATAACATAGAAGAAACGTTTTCTTCAAAATGCTCTGCTCTGTGTTCATTCAACTAAGAGTCTTGAGTATATGTTCAGATTCAGCGAGTAAGAAACACGTTTCTTCCAGGAGCTGCATTTGCATATTCCAGAGTGTACTGGAGTATAAGGTTTAAAGTGAAATATCTGGTTCTAAAACAAACACGGAGCCATCTAACAGAATGGTTGTCACTGTGTGCATTCAGCTTATTGAGATAAACTGTTGTTTCTATGCAGCAGTTTAGAAAAGATTTTTGTGCAGATTCTAAAACAGACATTCCCAGCAAAATACCGGCCTCTAAGAAATAGCAATAAGACTGCGTCTAAAACTCAAATAAAACGTTTCTTTCAAACTGCTGTGCTGTGTGTTCGTTCACCTAAGGGAGTTGAATCTATGTTTAGATTCAGCGACTTAGAAACACGTCTATTCTGGGAGCTGCGTTTGGCTATTCCAGAATGAATGGGAGTATATGCTGTAACTAGAAACACAGGCTTCTAAAACCAAAACGGAGCTAGCTAACAGAATGATTGTGAATGAGGGCATTCAACTTAACGAATTAAACTGCTCCACTTATGCAGCAGTTTACAAACCATTTGTATGGAAATTCCAAAACCAACATTTCCAGGAAAACACCAGCCTAAAAGCAATAGCAGTAACAGTGCATCTATAACATGGAAGAAATGTTTTTTTCAAACTCCTCTGCTGCGTGTTCATTCACCTAAGAGACTTCAATATATGCTCAGATTCAGCGAGTTACAAACACGTTTCTTCCAGGAGCTGCGTTTGCATATATCAGAGTGTACTGGGGTACAAGATGTAAAGGGAAATATCTGATTATACGTAGAAACCCGTTTCTTTTAGGAGCTGCGTTTGGATATTCCAGAGTGAATGAGAGTATATGCTGTAAAGAGAAATAACTTCTTCTAAAACCAAAAGGCAGCTATGTAACTGAATGGTTGTCAATGCGTGCATTCACCTTCCAGAGATGAACTCGTGTGTGGATTCAGCAGTCTGCAAACACTTTCTGTGCAGAGTCCCAAAACAGGCGTTTTCAGCCCAATACCGGCATATGGAAGAAACAGCAGTAAGCACAGGGAAATATCTGCTTCTAAATCCAAAACGCAGCTATCTAACAGAACGGTTGTCAATGTGTGCACTCAACTTCCAGAGTTAAACCCGTGTGTGGATTCAGCAGTCTGCAGAGACTTTCTCTGCAGAGTCCCAAAACAGGCGTTTTCAGCCCATTACCGGCATATGGAAGAAACAGCAGTAAGCACAGGGAAATATCTGCTTCTCAATCCAAAACGCAGCTATCTAACAGAACGGTTGTCAATGTGTGCACTCAACTTCCAGAGTTAAACCCGTGTGTGGATTCAGCAGTCTGCAGAGACTTTCTCTGCAGAGTCCCAAAACAGGCGTTTTCAGCCCATTACCGGCATATGGAAGAAACAGCAGTAAGCACAGGGAAATATCTGCTTCTAAATCCAAAACGCAGCTATCTAACAGAACGGTTGTCAATGTGTGCACTCAACTTCCAGAGTTAAACCCGTGTGTGGATTCAGCAGTCTGCAAACACTTTCTGTGCAGAGTCTGAAAACAGGCCTTTCCGGCCCGGTACCGGCATATATAAGAAAGAGCATTAAGACTGCGTCTAAAACTCAGAAGAAACGTTTCTTTCAACCTGCTCGGCCGTGTGTTCTTTGACCTAAGGGAGTTTAATCTATGTTTAGATTCAGCGAGATAGAAACACGTTTATTCTAGGAGCTGTCTTTGGATATTCCGGAATGAATGGGAGTATATGCTGTAAAGAGAAATATCTGTTTCTAAAACCAAAATGGATCTATCTAGCAGAGTGGTTGTGAATGTGTGCCTTTGGCTTAAAGAGGTAAACTGCTCTTCTCATGCAGCACTTTAGAAACCCTTTATATGCAAATTCTCATACAGGCCTTTCCAGCAAAACACCAGCCTAAAGGAAATAGCAGTAAGACTGCATCTTTAACATGGACGAAACTGTTTTCAAACTGCTCTGCTGTGTGTTCATTCATATAAGAGACTTGAATATATGTTCAGATTCAGCTAATTAGCAACACGTTTCTTCCAGGAGCTGTGTTTGCCTATTCCAGAGTATACTGGAGTATAAGATGTAAAGACAAATGTCTCGTTCCAAAAGAAAAACGGATGATCTAATGGAATGGTTGTCAATGTGTGCATTCAACTTACTGAGCTAAACTGCTGTTTGTATGCAGCAGTTTAGAAAACATTTCTGTGTAGATTCTCAAATAGACATTTCCAGCAAAATACCGGCCTATAAGAAATAGCAGTAAGACTGCGTCTAAAACTCAGAGGGAACGTTTCTTTCAAACTGCTCTGCAGTGTGTTCGTTCACCAAAGGTCGTTGAATCTATGTTTGGATTCAGCGAGTTTGAAACACGTTTATTCTAGGAGCTGCATTTCGATATTCCAGAGTGTATGGGAGTAAATGCTGTAAAGAGAAATATCTGTTTCTAAAACCAAAACGGAGCTATCTAACAGAATGGTTGTGAATGTGTGCATTCAACTTAAAGGGTTAATCTGCTCTTCTTAGGCAGCAGTTTAGAAACCCTTTATATGCAAATTCTAAAATCAACATTTGCAGCAAAACACCAGCCTAAAAGAAGTAGCAGTAAGACTGCATCTATAACATAGAAGAAACGTTTTCTTCAAAATGCTCTGCTCTGTGTTCATTCAACTAAGAGTCTTGAGTATATGTTCAGATTCAGCGAGTAAGAAACACGTTTCTTCCAGGAGCTGCATTTGCATATTCCAGAGTGTACTGGAGTATAAGGTTTAAAGTGAAATATCTGGTTCTAAAACAAACACGGAGCCATCTAACAGAATGGTTGTCACTGTGTGCATTCAGCTTATTGAGATAAACTGTTGTTTCTATGCAGCAGTTTAGAAAAGATTTTTGTGCAGATTCTAAAACAGACATTCCCAGCAAAATACCGGCCTCTAAGAAATAGCAATAAGACTGCGTCTAAAACTCAAATAAAACGTTTCTTTCAAACTGCTGTGCTGTGTGTTCGTTCACCTAAGGGAGTTGAATCTATGTTTAGATTCAGCGACTTAGAAACACGTCTATTCTGGGAGCTGCGTTTGGCTATTCCAGAATGAATGGGAGTATATGCTGTAACTAGAAACACAGGCTTCTAAAACCAAAACGGAGCTAGCTAACAGAATGATTGTGAATGAGGGCATTCAACTTAACGAATTAAACTGCTCCACTTATGCAGCAGTTTACAAACCATTTGTATGGAAATTCCAAAACCAACATTTCCAGGAAAACACCAGCCTAAAAGCAATAGCAGTAACAGTGCATCTATAACATGGAAGAAATGTTTTTTTCAAACTCCTCTGCTGCGTGTTCATTCACCTAAGAGACTTCAATATATGCTCAGATTCAGCGAGTTACAAACACGTTTCTTCCAGGAGCTGCGTTTGCATATATCAGAGTGTACTGGGGTACAAGATGTAAAGGGAAATATCTGATTATACGTAGAAACCCGATCCTTTTAGGAGCTGCGTTTGGATATTCCAGAGTGAATGAGAGTATATGCTGTAAAGAGAAATAACTTCTTCTAAAACCAAAAGGCAGCTATGTAACTGAATGGTTGTCAATGCGTGCATTCACCTTCCAGAGATGAACTCGTGTGTGGATTCAGCAGTCTGCAAACACTTTCTGTGCAGAGTCCCAAAACAGGCGTTTTCAGCCCAATACCGGCATATGGAAGAAACAGCAGTAAGCACAGGGAAATATCTGCTTCTAAATCCAAAACGCAGCTATCTAACAGAACGGTTGTCAATGTGTGCACTCAACTTCCAGAGTTAAACCCGTGTGTGGATTCAGCAGTCTGCAAACACTCTCTGCAGAGTCCCAAAACAGGCGTTTTCAGCCCAATACCGGCATATGGAACAAACAGCAGTAAGCACAGGGAAATATCTGCTTCTAAATCCAAAACGCAGCTATCTAACAGAACGGTTGTCAATGTGTGCACTCAACTTCCAGAGTTAAACCCGTGTGTGGATTCAGCAGTCTGCAGAGACTTTCTCTGCAGAGTCCCAAAACAGGCGTTTTCAGCCCAATACCGGCATTTGGAAGAAACGGCAGTAGGCACAGGGAAATATCTGCTTCTAAATCCAAAACGCAGCTATCTAACAGAACGGTTGTCAATGTGTGCACTCAACTTCCAGAGTTAAACCCGTGTGTGGATTCAGCAGTCTGCAAACACTTTCTCTGCAGAGTCCCAAAACAGGCGTTTTCAGCCCAATACCGGCATTTGGAAGAAACGGCAGTAGGCACAGGGAAATATCTGCTTCTAAATCCAAAACGCAGCTATCTAACAGAACGGTTGTCAATGTGTGCACTCAACTTCCAGAGTTAAACCCGTGTGTGGATTCAGCAGTCTGCAAACACTTTCTGTGCAGAGTCTGAAAACAGGCCTTTCCGGCCCGGTACCGGCATATATAAGAAAGAGCATTAAGACTGCGTCTAAAACTCAGAAGAAACGTTTCTTTCAACCTGCTCGGCCGTGTGTTCTTTGACCTAAGGGAGTTTAATCTATGTTTAGATTCAGCGAGATAGAAACACGTTTATTCTAGGAGCTGTCTTTGGATATTCCGGAATGAATGGGAGTATATGCTGTAAAGAGAAATATCTGTTTCTAAAACCAAAATGGATCTATCCAACAGAGTGGTTGTGAATGTGTGCCTTTGGCTTAAAGAGGTAAACTGCTCTTCTCATGCAGCACTTTAGAAACCCTTTATATGCAAATTCTCATACAGGCCTTTCCAGCAAAACACCAGCCTAAAGGAAATAGCAGTAAGACTGCATCTTTAACATGGACGAAACTGTTTTCAAACTGCTCTGCTGTGTGTTCATTCATATAAGAGACTTGAATATATGTTCAGATTCAGCTAATTAGCAACACGTTTCTTCCAGGAGCTGTGTTTGCCTATTCCAGAGTATACTGGAGTATAAGATGTAAAGACAAATGTCTCGTTCCAAAAGAAAAACGGATGATCTAATGGAATGGTTGTCAATGTGTGCATTCAACTTACTGAGCTAAACTGCTGTTTGTATGCAGCAGTTTAGAAAACATTTCTGTGTAGATTCTCAAATAGACATTTCCAGCAAAATACCGGCCTATAAGAAATAGCAGTAAGACTGCGTCTAAAACTCAGAGGGAACGTTTCTTTCAAACTGCTCTGCAGTGTGTTCGTTCACCAAAGGTCGTTGAATCTATGTTTGGATTCAGCGAGTTTGAAACACGTTTATTCTAGGAGCTGCATTTCGATATTCCAGAGTGTATGGGAGTAAATGCTGTAAAGAGAAATATCTGTTTCTAAAACCAAAACGGAGCTATCTAACAGAATGGTTGTGAATGTGTGCATTCAACTTAAAGGGTTAATCTGCTCTTCTTAGGCAGCAGTTTAGAAACCCTTTATATGCAAATTCTAAAATCAACATTTGCAGCAAAACACCAGCCTAAAAGAAGTAGCAGTAAGACTGCATCTATAACATAGAAGAAACGTTTTCTTCAAAATGCTCTGCTCTGTGTTCATTCAACTAAGAGTCTTGAGTATATGTTCAGATTCAGCGAGTAAGAAACACGTTTCTTCCAGGAGCTGCATTTGCATATTCCAGAGTGTACTGGAGTATAAGGTTTAAAGTGAAATATCTGGTTCTAAAACAAACACGGAGCCATCTAACAGAATGGTTGTCACTGTGTGCATTCAGCTTATTGAGATAAACTGTTGTTTCTATGCAGCAGTTTAGAAAAGATTTTTGTGCAGATTCTAAAACAGACATTCCCAGCAAAATACCGGCCTCTAAGAAATAGCAATAAGACTGCGTCTAAAACTCAAATAAAACGTTTCTTTCAAACTGCTGTGCTGTGTGTTCGTTCACCTAAGGGAGTTGAATCTATGTTTAGATTCAGCGACTTAGAAACACGTCTATTCTGGGAGCTGCGTTTGGCTATTCCAGAATGAATGGGAGTATATGCTGTAACTAGAAACACAGGCTTCTAAAACCAAAACGGAGCTAGCTAACAGAATGATTGTGAATGAGGGCATTCAACTTAACGAATTAAACTGCTCCACTTATGCAGCAGTTTACAAACCATTTGTATGGAAATTCCAAAACCAACATTTCCAGGAAAACACCAGCCTAAAAGCAATAGCAGTAACAGTGCATCTATAACATGGAAGAAATGTTTTTTTCAAACTCCTCTGCTGCGTGTTCATTCACCTAAGAGACTTCAATATATGCTCAGATTCAGCGAGTTACAAACACGTTTCTTCCAGGAGCTGCGTTTGCATATATCAGAGTGTACTGGGGTACAAGATGTAAAGGGAAATATCTGATTATACGTAGAAACCCGTTTCTTTTAGGAGCTGCGTTTGGATATTCCAGAGTGAATGAGAGTATATGCTGTAAAGAGAAATAACTTCTTCTAAAACCAAAAGGCAGCTATGTAACTGAATGGTTGTCAATGCGTGCATTCACCTTCCAGAGATGAACTCGTGTGTGGATTCAGCAGTCTGCAAACACTTTCTGTGCAGAGTCCCAAAACAGGCGTTTTCAGCCCAATACCGGCATATGGAAGAAACAGCAGTAAGCACAGGGAAATATCTGCTTCTAAATCCAAAACGCAGCTATCTAACAGAACGGTTGTCAATGTGTGCACTCAACTTCCAGAGTTAAACCCGTGTGTGGATTCAGCAGTCTGCAGAGACTTTCTCTGCAGAGTCCCAAAACAGGCGTTTTCAGCCCATTACCGGCATATGGAAGAAACAGCAGTAAGCACAGGGAAATATCTGCTTCTCAATCCAAAACGCAGCTATCTAACAGAACGGTTGTCAATGTGTGCACTCAACTTCCAGAGTTAAACCCGTGTGTGGATTCAGCAGTCTGCAGAGACTTTCTCTGCAGAGTCCCAAAACAGGCGTTTTCAGCCAATTACCGGCATATGGAAGAAACAGCAGTAAGCACAGGGAAATATCTGCTTCTAAATCCAAAACGCAGCTATCTAACAGAACGGTTGTCAATGTGTGCACTCAACTTCCAGAGTTAAACCCGTGTGTGGATTCAGCAGTCTGCAAACACTTTCTGTGCAGAGTCTGAAAACAGGCCTTTCCGGCCCGGTACCGGCATATATAAGAAAGAGCATTAAGACTGCGTCTAAAACTCAGAAGAAACGTTTCTTTCAACCTGCTCGGCCGTGTGTTCTTTGACCTAAGGGAGTTTAATCTATGTTTAGATTCAGCGAGATAGAAACACGTTTATTCTAGGAGCTGTCTTTGGATATTCCGGAATGAATGGGAGTATATGCTGTAAAGAGAAATATCTGTTTCTAAAACCAAAATGGATCTATCTAGCAGAGTGGTTGTGAATGTGTGCCTTTGGCTTAAAGAGGTAAACTGCTCTTCTCATGCAGCACTTTAGAAACCCTTTATATGCAAATTCTCATACAGGCCTTTCCAGCAAAACACCAGCCTAAAGGAAATAGCAGTAAGACTGCATCTTTAACATGGACGAAACTGTTTTCAAACTGCTCTGCTGTGTGTTCATTCATATAAGAGACTTGAATATATGTTCAGATTCAGCTAATTAGCAACACGTTTCTTCCAGGAGCTGTGTTTGCCTATTCCAGAGTATACTGGAGTATAAGATGTAAAGACAAATGTCTCGTTCCAAAAGAAAAACGGATGATCTAATGGAATGGTTGTCAATGTGTGCATTCAACTTACTGAGCTAAACTGCTGTTTGTATGCAGCAGTTTAGAAAACATTTCTGTGTAGATTCTCAAATAGACATTTCCAGCAAAATACCGGCCTATAAGAAATAGCAGTAAGACTGCGTCTAAAACTCAGAGGGAACGTTTCTTTCAAACTGCTCTGCAGTGTGTTCGTTCACCAAAGGTCGTTGAATCTATGTTTGGATTCAGCGAGTTTGAAACACGTTTATTCTAGGAGCTGCATTTCGATATTCCAGAGTGTATGGGAGTAAATGCTGTAAAGAGAAATATCTGTTTCTAAAACCAAAACGGAGCTATCTAACAGAATGGTTGTGAATGTGTGCATTCAACTTAAAGGGTTAATCTGCTCTTCTTAGGCAGCAGTTTAGAAACCCTTTATATGCAAATTCTAAAATCAACATTTGCAGCAAAACACCAGCCTAAAAGAAGTAGCAGTAAGACTGCATCTATAACATAGAAGAAACGTTTTCTTCAAAATGCTCTGCTCTGTGTTCATTCAACTAAGAGTCTTGAGTATATGTTCAGATTCAGCGAGTAAGAAACACGTTTCTTCCAGGAGCTGCATTTGCATATTCCAGAGTGTACTGGAGTATAAGGTTTAAAGTGAAATATCTGGTTCTAAAACAAACACGGAGCCATCTAACAGAATGGTTGTCACTGTGTGCATTCAGCTTATTGAGATAAACTGTTGTTTCTATGCAGCAGTTTAGAAAAGATTTTTGTGCAGATTCTAAAACAGACATTCCCAGCAAAATACCGGCCTCTAAGAAATAGCAATAAGACTGCGTCTAAAACTCAAATAAAACGTTTCTTTCAAACTGCTGTGCTGTGTGTTCGTTCACCTAAGGGAGTTGAATCTATGTTTAGATTCAGCGACTTAGAAACACGTCTATTCTGGGAGCTGCGTTTGGCTATTCCAGAATGAATGGGAGTATATGCTGTAACTAGAAACACAGGCTTCTAAAACCAAAACGGAGCTAGCTAACAGAATGATTGTGAATGAGGGCATTCAACTTAACGAATTAAACTGCTCCACTTATGCAGCAGTTTACAAACCATTTGTATGGAAATTCCAAAACCAACATTTCCAGGAAAACACCAGCCTAAAAGCAATAGCAGTAACAGTGCATCTATAACATGGAAGAAATGTTTTTTTCAAACTCCTCTGTCGCGTGTTCATTCACCTAAGAGACTTCAATATATGCTCAGATTCAGCGAGTTACAAACACGTTTCTTCCAGGAGCTGCGTTTGCATATATCAGAGTGTACTGGGGTACAAGATGTAAAGGGAAATATCTGATTATACGTAGAAACCCGATCCTTTTAGGAGCTGCGTTTGGATATTCCAGAGTGAATGAGAGTATATGCTGTAAAGAGAAATAACTTCTTCTAAAACCAAAAGGCAGCTATGTAACTGAATGGTTGTCAATGCGTGCATTCACCTTCCAGAGATGAACTCGTGTGTGGATTCAGCAGTCTGCAAACACTTTCTGTGCAGAGTCCCAAAACAGGCGTTTTCAGCCCAATACCGGCATATGGAAGAAACAGCAGTAAGCACAGGGAAATATCTGCTTCTAAATCCAAAACGCAGCTATCTAACAGAACGGTTGTCAATGTGTGCACTCAACTTCCAGAGTTAAACCCGTGTGTGGATTCAGCAGTCTGCAAACACTCTCTGCAGAGTCCCAAAACAGGCGTTTTCAGCCCAATACCGGCATATGGAACAAACAGCAGTAAGCACAGGGAAATATCTGCTTCTAAATCCAAAACGCAGCTATCTAACAGAACGGTTGTCAATGTGTGCACTCAACTTCCAGAGTTAAACCCGTGTGTGGATTCAGCAGTCTGCAGAGACTTTCTCTGCAGAGTCCCAAAACAGGCGTTTTCAGCCCAATACCGGCATTTGGAAGAAACGGCAGTAGGCACAGGGAAATATCTGCTTCTAAATCCAAAACGCAGCTATCTAACAGAACGGTTGTCAATGTGTGCACTCAACTTCCAGAGTTAAACCCGTGTGTGGATTCAGCAGTCTGCAAACACTTTCTCTGCAGAGTCCCAAAACAGGCGTTTTCAGCCCAATACCGGCATTTGGAAGAAACGGCAGTAGACACAGGGAAATATCTGCTTCTAAATCCAAAACGCAGCTATCTAACAGAACGGTTGTCAATGTGTGCACTCAACTTCCAGAGTTAAACCCGTGTGTGGATTCAGCAGTCTGCAAACACTTTCTGTGCAGAGTCTGAAAACAGGCCTTTCCGGCCCGGTACCGGCATATATAAGAAAGAGCATTAAGACTGCGTCTAAAACTCAGAAGAAACGTTTCTTTCAACCTGCTCGGCCGTGTGTTCTTTGACCTAAGGGAGTTTAATCTATGTTTAGATTCAGCGAGATAGAAACACGTTTATTCTAGGAGCTGTCTTTGGATATTCCGGAATGAATGGGAGTATATGCTGTAAAGAGAAATATCTGTTTCTAAAACCAAAATGGATCTATCTAGCAGAGTGGTTGTGAATGTGTGCCTTTGGCTTAAAGAGGTAAACTGCTCTTCTCATGCAGCACTTTAGAAACCCTTTATATGCAAATTCTCATACAGGCCTTTCCAGCAAAACACCAGCCTAAAGGAAATAGCAGTAAGACTGCATCTTTAACATGGACGAAACTGTTTTCAAACTGCTCTGCTGTGTGTTCATTCATATAAGAGACTTGAATATATGTTCAGATTCAGCTAATTAGCAACACGTTTCTTCCAGGAGCTGTGTTTGCCTATTCCAGAGTATACTGGAGTATAAGATGTAAAGACAAATGTCTCGTTCCAAAAGAAAAACGGATGATCTAATGGAATGGTTGTCAATGTGTGCATTCAACTTACTGAGCTAAACTGCTGTTTGTATGCAGCAGTTTAGAAAACATTTCTGTGTAGATTCTCAAATAGACATTTCCAGCAAAATACCGGCCTATAAGAAATAGCAGTAAGACTGCGTCTAAAACTCAGAGGGAACGTTTCTTTCAAACTGCTCTGCAGTGTGTTCGTTCACCAAAGGTCGTTGAATCTATGTTTGGATTCAGCGAGTTTGAAACACGTTTATTCTAGGAGCTGCATTTCGATATTCCAGAGTGTATGGGAGTAAATGCTGTAAAGAGAAATATCTGTTTCTAAAACCAAAACGGAGCTATCTAACAGAATGGTTGTGAATGTGTGCATTCAACTTAAAGGGTTAATCTGCTCTTCTTAGGCAGCAGTTTAGAAACCCTTTATATGCAAATTCTAAAATCAACATTTGCAGCAAAACACCAGCCTAAAAGAAGTAGCAGTAAGACTGCATCTATAACATAGAAGAAACGTTTTCTTCAAAATGCTCTGCTCTGTGTTCATTCAACTAAGAGTCTTGAGTATATGTTCAGATTCAGCGAGTAAGAAACACGTTTCTTCCAGGAGCTGCATTTGCATATTCCAGAGTGTACTGGAGTATAAGGTTTAAAGTGAAATATCTGGTTCTAAAACAAACACGGAGCCATCTAACAGAATGGTTGTCACTGTGTGCATTCAGCTTATTGAGATAAACTGTTGTTTCTATGCAGCAGTTTAGAAAAGATTTTTGTGCAGATTCTAAAACAGACATTCCCAGCAAAATACCGGCCTCTAAGAAATAGCAATAAGACTGCGTCTAAAACTCAAATAAAACGTTTCTTTCAAACTGCTGTGCTGTGTGTTCGTTCACCTAAGGGAGTTGAATCTATGTTTAGATTCAGCGACTTAGAAACACGTCTATTCTGGGAGCTGCGTTTGGCTATTCCAGAATGAATGGGAGTATATGCTGTAACTAGAAACACAGGCTTCTAAAACCAAAACGGAGCTAGCTAACAGAATGATTGTGAATGAGGGCATTCAACTTAACGAATTAAACTGCTCCACTTATGCAGCAGTTTACAAACCATTTGTATGGAAATTCTAAAACCAACATTTCCAGGAAAACACCAGCCTGAAAGCAATAGCAGTAACAGTGCATCTATAACATGGAAGAAATGTTTTTTTCAAACTCCTCTGCCGCGTGTTCATTCACCTAAGAGACTTCAATATATGCTCAGATTCAGCGAGTTACAAACACGTTTCTTCCAGGAGCTGCGTTTGCATATATCAGAGTGTACTGGGGTACAAGATGTAAAGGGAAATATCTGATTATACGTAGAAACCCGTTTCTTTTAGGAGCTGCGTTTGGATATTCCAGAGTGAATGAGAGTATATGCTGTAAAGAGAAATAACTTCTTCTAAAACCAAAAGGCAGCTATGTAACTGAATGGTTGTCAATGCGTGCATTCACCTTCCAGAGATGAACTCGTGTGTGGATTCAGCAGTCTGCAAACACTTTCTGTGCAGAGTCCCAAAACAGGCGTTTTCAGCCCAATACCGGCATATGGAAGAAACAGCAGTAAGCACAGGGAAATATCTGCTTCTAAATCCAAAACGCAGCTATCTAACAGAACGGTTGTCAATGTGTGCACTCAACTTCCAGAGTTAAACCCGTGTGTGGATTCAGCAGTCTGCAAACACTTTCTCTGCAGAGTCCCAAAACAGACGTTTTCAGCCCATTACCGGCATATGGAAGAAACAGCAGTAAGCACAGGGAAATATCTGCTTCTAAATCCAAAACGCAGCTATCTAACAGAACGGTTGTCAATGTGTGCACTCAACTTCCAGAGTTAAACCCGTGTGTGGATTCAGCAGCCTGCAGACACTTTCTCTGCAGAGTCCCAAAACAGGCGTTTTCAGCCCATTACCGGCATAGGGAAGAAACAGCAGTAAGCACAGGGAAATATCTGCTTCTAAATCCAAAACGCAGCTATCTAACAGAACGGTTGTCAATGTGTGCACTCAACTTCCAGAGTTAAACCCGTGTGTGGATTCAGCAGTCTGCAAACACTTTCTCTGCAGAGTCCGAAAACAGGCGTTTTCAGCCCAATACCGGCATTTGGAAGAAACGGCAGTAGGCACAGGGAAATATCTGCTTCTAAATCCAAAACGCAGCTATCTAACAGAACGGTTGTCAATGTGTGCACTCAACTTCCAGAGTTAAACCCGTGTGTGGATTCAGCAGTCTGCAGAGACTTTCTCTGCAGAGTCCCAAAACAGGCGTTTTCAGCCCATTACCGGCATATGGAAGAAACAGCAGTAAGCACAGGGAAATATCTGCTTCTAAATCCAAAACGCAGCTATCTAACAGAACGGTTGTCAATGTGTGCACTCAACTTCCAGAGTTAAACCCGTGTGTGGATTCAGCAGTCTGCAGAGACTTTCTCTGCAGAGTCCCAAAACAGGGGTTTTCAGCCCAATACCGGCATTTGGAAGAAACGGCAGTAGGCACAGGGAAATATCTGCTTCTAAATCCAAAACGCAGCTATCTAACAGAACGGTTGTCAATGTGTGCACTCAACTTCCAGAGTTAAACTGGTGTGTGGATTCAGCAGTCTGCAAACACTTTCTCTGCAGAGTCCGAAAACAGGCGTTTTCAGCCCAATACCGGCATTTGGAAGAAACGGCAGTAGGCACAGGGAAATATCTGCTTCTAAATCCAAAACGCAGCTATCTAACAGAACGGTTGTCAATGTGTGCACTCAACTTCCAGAGTTAAACCCGTGTGTGGATTCAGCAGTCTGCAGAGACTTTCTCTGCAGAGTCCCAAAACAGGCGTTTTCAGCCCAATACCGGCATTTGGAAGAAACGGCAGTAGGCACAGGGAAATATCTGCTTCTAAATCCAAAACGCAGCTATCTAACAGAACGGTTGTCAATGTGTGCACTCAACTTCCAGAGTTAAACCCGTGTGTGGATTCAGCAGTCTGCAGAGACTTTCTCTGCAGAGTCCCAAAACAGGCGTTTTCAGCCCATTACCGGCATATGGAAGAAACAGCAGTAAGCACAGGGAAATATCTGCTTCTAAATCCAAAACGCAGCTATCTAACAGAACGGTTGTCAATGTGTGCACTCAACTTCCAGAATTAAACCCGTGTGTGGATTCAGCAGTCTGCAGAGACTTTCTCTGCAGAGTCCCAAAACAGGCGTTTTCAGCCCATTACCGGCATATGGAAGAAACAGCAGTAAGCACAGGGAAATATCTGCTTCTCAATCCAAAACGCAGCTATCTAACAGAACGGTTGTCAATGTGTGCACTCAACTTCCAGAGTTAAACCCGTGTGTGGATTCAGCAGTCTGCAGAGACTTTCTCTGCAGAGTCCCAAAACAGGCGTTTTCAGCCCATTACCGGCATATGGAAGAAACAGCAGTAAGCACAGGGAAATATCTGCTTCTAAATCCAAAACGCAGCTATCTAACAGAACGGTTGTCAATGTGTGCACTCAACTTCCAGAGTTAAACCCGTGTGTGGATTCAGCAGTCTGCAGAGACTTTCTCTGCAGAGTCCCAAAACAGGCGTTTTCAGCCCATTACCGGCATATGGAAGAAACAGCAGTAAGCACAGGGAAATATCTGCTTCTAAATCCAAAACGCAGCTATCTAACAGAACGGTTGTCAATGTGTGCACTCAACTTCCAGAGTTAAACCCGTGTGTGGATTCAGCAGTCTGCAGAGACTTTCTCTGCAGAGTCCCAAGACAGGCGTTTTCAGCCCATTACCGGCATATGGAAGAAACAGCAGTAAGCACAGGGAAATATCTGCTTCTAAATCCAAAACGCAGCTATCTAACAGAACGGTTGTCAATGTGTGCACTCAACTTCCAGAGTTAAACCCGTGTGTGGATTCAGCAGTCTGCAGAGACTTTCTCTGCAGAGTCCCAAGACAGGCGTTTTCAGCCCATTACCGGCATATGGAAGAAACAGCAGTAAGCACAGGGAAATATCTGCTTCTAAATCCAAAACGCAGCTATCTAACAGAACGGTTGTCAATGTGTGCACTCAACTTCCAGAGTTAAACCCGTGTGTGGATTCAGCAGTCTGCAGAGACTTTCTCTGCAGAGTCCCAAAACAGGCGTTTTCAGCCCATTACCGGCATATGGAAGAAACAGCAGTAAGCACAGGGAAATATCTGCTTCTAAATCCAAAACGCAGCTATCTAACAGAACGGTTGTCAATGTGTGCACTCAACTTCCAGAGTTAAACCCGTGTGTGGATTCAGCAGTCTGCAAACACTTTCTGTGCAGAGTCTGAAAACAGGCCTTTCCGGCCCGGTACCGGCATATATAAGAAAGAGCATTAAGACTGCGTCTAAAACTCAGAAGAAACGTTTCTTTCAACCTGCTCGGCCGTGTGTTCTTTGACCTAAGGGAGTTTAATCTATGTTTAGATTCAGCGAGATAGAAACACGTTTATTCTAGGAGCTGTCTTTGGATATTCCGGAATGAATGGGAGTATATGCTGTAAAGAGAAATATCTGTTTCTAAAACCAAAATGGATCTATCTAGCAGAGTGGTTGTGAATGTGTGCCTTTGGCTTAAAGAGGTAAACTGCTCTTCTCATGCAGCACTTTAGAAACCCTTTATATGCAAATTCTCATACAGGCCTTTCCAGCAAAACACCAGCCTAAAGGAAATAGCAGTAAGACTGCATCTTTAACATGGACGAAACTGTTTTCAAACTGCTCTGCTGTGTGTTCATTCATATAAGAGACTTGAATATATGTTCAGATTCAGCTAATTAGCAACACGTTTCTTCCAGGAGCTGTGTTTGCCTATTCCAGAGTATACTGGAGTATAAGATGTAAAGACAAATGTCTCGTTCCAAAAGAAAAACGGATGATCTAATGGAATGGTTGTCAATGTGTGCATTCAACTTACTGAGCTAAACTGCTGTTTGTATGCAGCAGTTTAGAAAACATTTCTGTGTAGATTCTCAAATAGACATTTCCAGCAAAATACCGGCCTATAAGAAATAGCAGTAAGACTGCGTCTAAAACTCAGAGGGAACGTTTCTTTCAAACTGCTCTGCAGTGTGTTCGTTCACCAAAGGTCGTTGAATCTATGTTTGGATTCAGCGAGTTTGAAACACGTTTATTCTAGGAGCTGCATTTCGATATTCCAGAGTGTATGGGAGTAAATGCTGTAAAGAGAAATATCTGTTTCTAAAACCAAAACGGAGCTATCTAACAGAATGGTTGTGAATGTGTGCATTCAACTTAAAGGGTTAATCTGCTCTTCTTAGGCAGCAGTTTAGAAACCCTTTATATGCAAATTCTAAAATCAACATTTGCAGCAAAACACCAGCCTAAAAGAAGTAGCAGTAAGACTGCATCTATAACATAGAAGAAACGTTTTCTTCAAAATGCTCTGCTCTGTGTTCATTCAACTAAGAGTCTTGAGTATATGTTCAGATTCAGCGAGTAAGAAACACGTTTCTTCCAGGAGCTGCATTTGCATATTCCAGAGTGTACTGGAGTATAAGGTTTAAAGTGAAATATCTGGTTCTAAAACAAACACGGAGCCATCTAACAGAATGGTTGTCACTGTGTGCATTCAGCTTATTGAGATAAACTGTTGTTTCTATGCAGCAGTTTAGAAAAGATTTTTGTGCAGATTCTAAAACAGACATTCCCAGCAAAATACCGGCCTCTAAGAAATAGCAATAAGACTGCGTCTAAAACTCAAATAAAACGTTTCTTTCAAACTGCTGTGCTGTGTGTTCGTTCACCTAAGGGAGTTGAATCTATGTTTAGATTCAGCGACTTAGAAACACGTCTATTCTGGGAGCTGCGTTTGGCTATTCCAGAATGAATGGGAGTATATGCTGTAACTAGAAACACAGGCTTCTAAAACCAAAACGGAGCTAGCTAACAGAATGATTGTGAATGAGGGCATTCAACTTAACGAATTAAACTGCTCCACTTATGCAGCAGTTTACAAACCATTTGTATGGAAATTCCAAAACCAACATTTCCAGGAAAACACCAGCCTAAAAGCAATAGCAGTAACAGTGCATCTATAACATGGAAGAAATGTTTTTTTCAAACTCCTCTGCCGCGTGTTCATTCACCTAAGAGACTTCAATATATGCTCAGATTCAGCGAGTTACAAACACGTTTCTTCCAGGAGCTGCGTTTGCATATATCAGAGTGTACTGGGGTACAAGATGTAAAGGGAAATATCTGATTATACGTAGAAACCCGTTTCTTTTAGGAGCTGCGTTTGGATATTCCAGAGTGAATGAGAGTATATGCTGTAAAGAGAAATAACTTCTTCTAAAACCAAAAGGCAGCTATGTAACTGAATGGTTGTCAATGCGTGCATTCACCTTCCAGAGATGAACTCGTGTGTGGATTCAGCAGTCTGCAAACACTTTCTGTGCAGAGTCCCAAAACAGGCGTTTTCAGCCCAATACCGGCATATGGAAGAAACAGCAGTAAGCACAGGGAAATATCTGCTTCTAAATCCAAAACGCAGCTATCTAACAGAACGGTTGTCAATGTGTGCACTCAACTTCCAGAGTTAAACCCGTGTGTGGATTCAGCAGTCTGCAAACACTTTCTCTGCAGAGTCCCAAAACAGACGTTTTCAGCCCATTACCGGCATATGGAAGAAACAGCAGTAAGCACAGGGAAATATCTGCTTCTAAATCCAAAACGCAGCTATCTAACAGAACGGTTGTCAATGTGTGCACTCAACTTCCAGAGTTAAACCCGTGTGTGGATTCAGCAGCCTGCAGACACTTTCTCTGCAGAGTCCCAAAACAGGCGTTTTCAGCCCATTACCGGCATAGGGAAGAAACAGCAGTAAGCACAGGGAAATATCTGCTTCTAAATCCAAAACGCAGCTATCTAACAGAACGGTTGTCAATGTGTGCACTCAACTTCCAGAGTTAAACCCGTGTGTGGATTCAGCAGTCTGCAAACACTTTCTCTGCAGAGTCCGAAAACAGGCGTTTTCAGCCCAATACCGGCATTTGGAAGAAACGGCAGTAGGCACAGGGAAATATCTGCTTCTAAATCCAAAACGCAGCTATCTAACAGAACGGTTGTCAATGTGTGCACTCAACTTCCAGAGTTAAACCCGTGTGTGGATTCAGCAGTCTGCAGAGACTTTCTCTGCAGAGTCCCAAAACAGGCGTTTTCAGCCCATTACCGGCATATGGAAGAAACAGCAGTAAGCACAGGGAAATATCTGCTTCTAAATCCAAAACGCAGCTATCTAACAGAACGGTTGTCAATGTGTGCACTCAACTTCCAGAGTTAAACCCGTGTGTGGATTCAGCAGTCTGCAGAGACTTTCTCTGCAGAGTCCCAAAACAGGCGTTTTCAGCCCAATACCGGCATTTGGAAGAAACGGCAGTAGGCACAGGGAAATATCTGCTTCTAAATCCAAAACGCAGCTATCTAACAGAACGGTTGTCAATGTGTGCACTCAACTTCCAGAGTTAAACTGGTGTGTGGATTCAGCAGTCTGCAAACACTTTCTCTGCAGAGTCCGAAAACAGGCGTTTTCAGCCCAATACCGGCATTTGGAAGAAACGGCAGTAGGCACAGGGAAATATCTGCTTCTAAATCCAAAACGCAGCTATCTAACAGAACGGTTGTCAATGTGTGCACTCAACTTCCAGAGTTAAACCCGTGTGTGGATTCAGCAGTCTGCAGAGACTTTCTCTGCAGAGTCCCAAAACAGGCGTTTTCAGCCCAATACCGGCATTTGGAAGAAACGGCAGTAGGCACAGGGAAATATCTGCTTCTAAATCCAAAACGCAGCTATCTAACAGAACGGTTGTCAATGTGTGCACTCAACTTCCAGAGTTAAACCCGTGTGTGGATTCAGCAGTCTGCAGAGACTTTCTCTGCAGAGTCCCAAAACAGGCGTTTTCAGACCATTACCGGCATATGGAAGAAACAGCAGTAAGCACAGGGAAATATCTGCTTCTAAATCCAAAACGCAGCTATCTAACAGAACGGTTGTCAATGTGTGCACTCAACTTCCAGAGTTAAACCCGTGTGTGGATTCAGCAGTCTGCAGAGACTTTCTCTGCAGAGTCCCAAAACAGGCGTTTTCAGCCCATTACCGGCATATGGAAGAAACAGCAGTAAGCACAGGGAAATATCTGCTTCTCAATCCAAAACGCAGCTATCTAACAGAACGGTTGTCAATGTGTGCACTCAACTTCCAGAGTTAAACCCGTGTGTGGATTCAGCAGTCTGCAGAGACTTTCTCTGCAGAGTCCCAAAACAGGCGTTTTCAGCCCATTACCGGCATATGGAAGAAACAGCAGTAAGCACAGGGAAATATCTGCTTCTAAATCCAAAACGCAGCTATCTAACAGAACGGTTGTCAATGTGTGCACTCAACTTCCAGAGTTAAACCCGTGTGTGGATTCAGCAGTCTGCAGACACTTTCTCTGCAGAGTCCCAAAACAGGCGTTTTCAGCCCATTACCGGCATATGGAAGAAACAGCAGTAAGCACAGGGAAATATCTGCTTCTAAATCCAAAACGCAGCTATCTAACAGAACGGTTGTCAATGTGTGCACTCAACTTCCAGAGTTAAACCCGTGTGTGGATTCAGCAGTCTGCAGAGACTTTCTCTGCAGAGTCCCAAGACAGGCGTTTTCAGCCCATTACCGGCATATGGAAGAAACAGCAGTAAGCACAGGGAAATATCTGCTTCTAAATCCAAAACGCAGCTATCTAACAGAACGGTTGTCAATGTGTGCACTCAACTTCCAGAGTTAAACCCGTGTGTGGATTCAGCAGTCTGCAGAGACTTTCTCTGCAGAGTCCCAAGACAGGCGTTTTCAGCCCATTACCGGCATATGGAAGAAACAGCAGTAAGCACAGGGAAATATCTGCTTCTAAATCCAAAACGCAGCTATCTAACAGAACGGTTGTCAATGTGTGCACTCAACTTCCAGAGTTAAACCCGTGTGTGGATTCAGCAGTCTGCAAACACTTTCTGTGCAGAGTCTGAAAACAGGCCTTTCCGGCCCGGTACCGGCATATATAAGAAAGAGCATTAAGACTGCGTCTAAATCTCAGAAGAAACGTTTCTTTCAACCTGCTCGGTCGTGTGTTCTTTGACCTAAGGGAGTTTAATCTATGTTTAGATTCAGCGAGATAGAAACACGTTTATTCTAGGAGCTGTCTTTGGATATTCCGGAATGAATGGGAGTATATGCTGTAAAGACAAATATCTGTTTCTAAAACCAAAATGGATCTATCTAGCAGAGTGGTTGTGAATGTGTGCCTTTGGCTTAAAGAGGTAAACTGCTCTTCTCATGCAGCACTTTAGAAACCCTTTATATGCAAATTCTCATACAGGCCTTTCCAGCAAAACACCAGCCTAAAGGAAATAGCAGTAAGACTGCATCTTTAACATGCACGAAACTGTTTTCAAACTGCTCTGCTGTGTGTTCATTCATATAAGAGACTTGAATATATGTTCAGATTCAGCTAATTAGCAACACGTTTCTTCCAGGAGCTGTGTTTGCCTGTTCCAGAGTATACTGGAGTATAAGATGTAAAGACAAATGTCTCGTTCCAAAAGAAAAACGGATGATCTAATGGAATGGTTGTCAATGTGTGCATTCAACTTACTGAGCTAAACTGCTGTTTGTATGCAGCAGTTTAGAAAACATTTCTGTGTAGATTCTCAAATAGACATTTCCAGCAAAATACCGGCCTATAAGAAATAGCAGTAAGACTGCGTCTAAAACTCAGAGGGAACGTTTCTTTCAAACTGCTCTGCAGTGTGTTCGTTCACCAAAGGTCGTTGAATCTATGTTTGGATTCAGCGAGTTTGAAACACGTTTATTCTAGGAGCTGCATTTCGATATTCCAGAGTGTATGGGAGTAAATGCTGTAAAGAGAAATATCTGTTTCTAAAACCAAAACGGAGCTATCTAACAGAATGGTTGTGAATGTGTGCATTCAACTTAAAGGGTTAATCTGCTCTTCTTAGGCAGCAGTTTAGAAACCCTTTATATGCAAATTCTAAAATCAACATTTGCAGCAAAACACCAGCCTAAAAGAAGTAGCAGTAAGACTGCATCTATAACATAGAAGAAACGTTTTCTTCAAAATGCTCTGCTCTGTGTTCATTCAACTAAGAGTCTTGAGTATATGTTCAGATTCAGCGAGTAAGAAACACGTTTCTTCCAGGAGCTGCATTTGCATATTCCAGAGTGTACTGGAGTATAAGGTTTAAAGTGAAATATCTGGTTCTAAAACAAACACGGAGCCATCTAACAGAATGGTTGTCACTGTGTGCATTCAGCTTATTGAGATAAACTGTTGTTTCTATGCAGCAGTTTAGAAAAGATTTTTGTGCAGATTCTAAAACAGACATTCCCAGCAAAATACCGGCCTCTAAGAAATAGCAATAAGACTGCGTCTAAAACTCAAATAAAACGTTTCTTTCAAACTGCTGTGCTGTGTGTTCGTTCACCTAAGGGAGTTGAATCTATGTTTAGATTCAGCGACTTAGAAACACGTCTATTCTGGGAGCTGCGTTTGGCTATTCCAGAATGAATGGGAGTATATGCTGTAACTAGAAACACAGGCTTCTAAAACCAAAACGGAGCTAGCTAACAGAATGATTGTGAATGAGGGCATTCAACTTAACGAATTAAACTGCTCCACTTATGCAGCAGTTTACAAACCATTTGTATGGAAATTCCAAAACCAACATTTCCAGGAAAACACCAGCCTAAAAGCAATAGCAGTAACAGTGCATCTATAACATGGAAGAAATGTTTTTTTCAAACTCCTCTGCTGCGTGTTCATTCACCTAAGAGACTTCAATATATGCTCAGATTCAGCGAGTTACAAACACGTTTCTTCCAGGAGCTGCGTTTGCATATATCAGAGTGTACTGGGGTACAAGATGTAAAGGGAAATATCTGATTATACGTAGAAACCCGTTTCTTTTAGGAGCTGCGTTTGGATATTCCAGAGTGAATGAGAGTATATGCTGTAAAGAGAAATAACTTCTTCTAAAACCAAAAGGCAGCTATGTAACTGAATGGTTGTCAATGCGTGCATTCACCTTCCAGAGATGAACTCGTGTGTGGATTCAGCAGTCTGCAAACACTTTCTGTGCAGAGTCCCAAAACAGGCGTTTTCAGCCCAATACCGGCATATGGAAGAAACAGCAGTAAGCACAGGGAAATATCTGCTTCTAAATCCAAAACGCAGCTATCTAACAGAACGGTTGTCAATGTGTGCACTCAACTTCCAGAGTTAAACCCGTGTGTGGATTCAGCAGTCTGCAGAGACTTTCTCTGCAGAGTCCCAAAACAGGCGTTTTCAGCCCATTACCGGCATATGGAAGAAACAGCAGTAAGCACAGGGAAATATCTGCTTCTCAATCCAAAACGCAGCTATCTAACAGAACGGTTGTCAATGTGTGCACTCAACTTCCAGAGTTAAACCCGTGTGTGGATTCAGCAGTCTGCAGAGACTTTCTCTGCAGAGTCCCAAAACAGGCGTTTTCAGCCCATTACCGGCATATGGAAGAAACAGCAGTAAGCACAGGGAAATATCTGCTTCTAAATCCAAAACGCAGCTATCTAACAGAACGGTTGTCAATGTGTGCACTCAACTTCCAGAGTTAAACCCGTGTGTGGATTCAGCAGTCTGCAAACACTTTCTCTGCAGAGTCCCAAAACAGGCGTTTTCAGCCCAATACCGGCATTTGGAAGAAACGGCAGTAGGCACAGGGAAATATCTGCTTCTAAATCCAAAACGCAGCTATCTAACAGAACGGTTGTCAATGTGTGCACTCAACTTCCAGAGTTAAACCCGTGTGTGGATTCAGCAGTCTGCAAACACTTTCTGTGCAGAGTCTGAAAACAGGCCTTTCCGGCCCGGTACCGGCATATATAAGAAAGAGCATTAAGACTGCGTCTAAAACTCAGAAGAAACGTTTCTTTCAACCTGCTCGGCCGTGTGTTCTTTGACCTAAGGGAGTTTAATCTATGTTTAGATTCAGCGAGATAGAAACACGTTTATTCTAGGAGCTGTCTTTGGATATTCCGGAATGAATGGGAGTATATGCTGTAAAGAGAAATATCTGTTTCTAAAACCAAAATGGATCTATCCAACAGAGTGGTTGTGAATGTGTGCCTTTGGCTTAAAGAGGTAAACTGCTCTTCTCATGCAGCACTTTAGAAACCCTTTATATGCAAATTCTCATACAGGCCTTTCCAGCAAAACACCAGCCTAAAGGAAATAGCAGTAAGACTGCATCTTTAACATGGACGAAACTGTTTTCAAACTGCTCTGCTGTGTGTTCATTCATATAAGAGACTTGAATATATGTTCAGATTCAGCTAATTAGCAACACGTTTCTTCCAGGAGCTGTGTTTGCCTATTCCAGAGTATACTGGAGTATAAGATGTAAAGACAAATGTCTCGTTCCAAAAGAAAAACGGATGATCTAATGGAATGGTTGTCAATGTGTGCATTCAACTTACTGAGCTAAACTGCTGTTTGTATGCAGCAGTTTAGAAAACATTTCTGTGTAGATTCTCAAATAGACATTTCCAGCAAAATACCGGCCTATAAGAAATAGCAGTAAGACTGCGTCTAAAACTCAGAGGGAACGTTTCTTTCAAACTGCTCTGCAGTGTGTTCGTTCACCAAAGGTCGTTGAATCTATGTTTGGATTCAGCGAGTTTGAAACACGTTTATTCTAGGAGCTGCATTTCGATATTCCAGAGTGTATGGGAGTAAATGCTGTAAAGAGAAATATCTGTTTCTAAAACCAAAACGGAGCTATCTAACAGAATGGTTGTGAATGTGTGCATTCAACTTAAAGGGTTAATCTGCTCTTCTTAGGCAGCAGTTTAGAAACCCTTTATATGCAAATTCTAAAATCAACATTTGCAGCAAAACACCAGCCTAAAAGAAGTAGCAGTAAGACTGCATCTATAACATAGAAGAAACGTTTTCTTCAAAATGCTCTGCTCTGTGTTCATTCAACTAAGAGTCTTGAGTATATGTTCAGATTCAGCGAGTAAGAAACACGTTTCTTCCAGGAGCTGCATTTGCATATTCCAGAGTGTACTGGAGTATAAGGTTTAAAGTGAAATATCTGGTTCTAAAACAAACACGGAGCCATCTAACAGAATGGTTGTCACTGTGTGCATTCAGCTTATTGAGATAAACTGTTGTTTCTATGCAGCAGTTTAGAAAAGATTTTTGTGCAGATTCTAAAACAGACATTCCCAGCAAAATACCGGCCTCTAAGAAATAGCAATAAGACTGCGTCTAAAACTCAAATAAAACGTTTCTTTCAAACTGCTGTGCTGTGTGTTCGTTCACCTAAGGGAGTTGAATCTATGTTTAGATTCAGCGACTTAGAAACACGTCTATTCTGGGAGCTGCGTTTGGCTATTCCAGAATGAATGGGAGTATATGCTGTAACTAGAAACACAGGCTTCTAAAACCAAAACGGAGCTAGCTAACAGAATGATTGTGAATGAGGGCATTCAACTTAACGAATTAAACTGCTCCACTTATGCAGCAGTTTACAAACCATTTGTATGGAAATTCTAAAACCAACATTTCCAGGAAAACACCAGCCTAAAAGCAATAGCAGTAACAGTGCATCTATAACATGGAAGAAATGTTTTTTTCAAACTCCTCTGTCGCGTGTTCATTCACCTAAGAGACTTCAATATATGCTCAGATTCAGCGAGTTACAAACACGTTTCTTCCAGGAGCTGCGTTTGCATATATCAGAGTGTACTGGGGTACAAGATGTAAAGGGAAATATCTGATTATACGTAGAAACCCGTTTCTTTTAGGAGCTGCGTTTGGATATTCCAGAGTGAATGAGAGTATATGCTGTAAAGAGAAATAACTTCTTCTAAAACCAAAAGGCAGCTATGTAACTGAATGGTTGTCAATGCGTGCATTCACCTTCCAGAGATGAACTCGTGTGTGGATTCAGCAGTCTGCAAACACTTTCTGTGCAGAGTCCCAAAACAGGCGTTTACAGCCCAATACCGGCATATGGAAGAAACAGCAGTAAGCACAGGGAAATATCTGCTTCTAAATCCAAAACGCAGCTATCTAACAGAACGGTTGTCAATGTGTGCACTCAACTTCCAGAGTTAAACCCGTGTGTGGATTCAGCAGTCTGCAAACACTCTCTGCAGAGTCCCAAAACAGGCGTTTTCAGCCCAATACCGGCATATGGAACAAACAGCAGTAAGCACAGGGAAATATCTGCTTCTAAATCCAAAACGCAGCTATCTAACAGAACGGTTGTCAATGTGTGCACTCAACTTCCAGAGTTAAACCCGTGTGTGGATTCAGCAGTCTGCAGAGACTTTCTCTGCAGAGTCCCAAAACAGGCGTTTTCAGCCCATTACCGGCATATGGAAGAAACAGCAGTAAGCACAGGGAAATATCTGCTTCTAAATCCAAAACGCAGCTATCTAACAGAACGGTTGTCAATGTGTGCACTCAACTTCCAGAGTTAAACCCGTGTGTGGATTCAGCAGTCTGCAGAGACTTTCTCTGCAGAGTCCCAAAACAGGCGTTTTCAGCCCAATACCGGCATTTGGAAGAAACGGCAGTAGGCACAGGGAAATATCTGCTTCTAAATCCAAAACGCAGCTATCTAACAGAACGGTTGTCAATGTGTGCACTCAACTTCCAGAGTTAAACCCGTGTGTGGATTCAGCAGTCTGCAAACACTTTCTCTGCAGAGTCCCAAAACAGGCGTTTTCAGCCCAATACCGGCATTTGGAAGAAACGGCAGTAGGCACAGGGAAATATCTGCTTCTAAATCCAAAACGCAGCTATCTAACAGAACGGTTGTCAATGTGTGCACTCAACTTCCAGAGTTAAACCAGTGTGTGGATTCAGCAGTCTGCAAACACTTTCTGTGCAGAGTCTGAAAACAGGCCTTTCCGGCCCGGTACCGGCATATATAAGAAAGAGCATTAAGACTGCGTCTAAAACTCAGAAGAAACGTTTCTTTCAACCTGCTCGGCCGTGTGTTCTTTGACCTAAGGGAGTTTAATCTATGTTTAGATTCAGCGAGATAGAAACACGTTTATTCTAGGAGCTGTCTTTGGATATTCCGGAATGAATGGGAGTATATGCTGTAAAGAGAAATATCTGTTTCTAAAACCAAAATGGATCTATCTAGCAGAGTGGTTGTGAATGTGTGCCTTTGGCTTAAAGAGGTAAACTGCTCTTCTCATGCAGCACTTTAGAAACCCTTTATATGCAAATTCTCATACAGGCCTTTCCAGCAAAACACCAGCCTAAAGGAAATAGCAGTAAGACTGCATCTTTAACATGGACGAAACTGTTTTCAAACTGCTCTGCTGTGTGTTCATTCATATAAGAGACTTGAATATATGTTCAGATTCAGCTAATTAGCAACACGTTTCTTCCAGGAGCTGTGTTTGCCTATTCCAGAGTATACTGGAGTATAAGATGTAAAGACAAATGTCTCGTTCCAAAAGAAAAACGGATGATCTAATGGAATGGTTGTCAATGTGTGCATTCAACTTACTGAGCTAAACTGCTGTTTGTATGCAGCAGTTTAGAAAACATTTCTGTGTAGATTCTCAAATAGACATTTCCAGCAAAATACCGGCCTATAAGAAATAGCAGTAAGACTGCGTCTAAAACTCAGAGGGAACGTTTCTTTCAAACTGCTCTGCAGTGTGTTCGTTCACCAAAGGTCGTTGAATCTATGTTTGGATTCAGCGAGTTTGAAACACGTTTATTCTAGGAGCTGCATTTCGATATTCCAGAGTGTATGGGAGTAAATGCTGTAAAGAGAAATATCTGTTTCTAAAACCAAAACGGAGCTATCTAACAGAATGGTTGTGAATGTGTGCATTCAACTTAAAGGGTTAATCTGCTCTTCTTAGGCAGCAGTTTAGAAACCCTTTATATGCAAATTCTAAAATCAACATTTGCAGCAAAACACCAGCCTAAAAGAAGTAGCAGTAAGACTGCATCTATAACATAGAAGAAACGTTTTCTTCAAAATGCTCTGCTCTGTGTTCATTCAACTAAGAGTCTTGAGTATATGTTCAGATTCAGCGAGTAAGAAACACGTTTCTTCCAGGAGCTGCATTTGCATATTCCAGAGTGTACTGGAGTATAAGGTTTAAAGTGAAATATCTGGTTCTAAAACAAACACGGAGCCATCTAACAGAATGGTTGTCACTGTGTGCATTCAGCTTATTGAGATAAACTGTTGTTTCTATGCAGCAGTTTAGAAAAGATTTTTGTGCAGATTCTAAAACAGACATTCCCAGCAAAATACCGGCCTCTAAGAAATAGCAATAAGACTGCGTCTAAAACTCAAATAAAACGTTTCTTTCAAACTGCTGTGCTGTGTGTTCGTTCACCTAAGGGAGTTGAATCTATGTTTAGATTCAGCGACTTAGAAACACGTCTATTCTGGGAGCTGCGTTTGGCTATTCCAGAATGAATGGGAGTATATGCTGTAACTAGAAACACAGGCTTCTAAAACCAAAACGGAGCTAGCTAACAGAATGATTGTGAATGAGGGCATTCAACTTAACGAATTAAACTGCTCCACTTATGCAGCAGTTTACAAACCATTTGTATGGAAATTCCAAAACCAACATTTCCAGGAAAACACCAGCCTAAAAGCAATAGCAGTAACAGTGCATCTATAACATGGAAGAAATGTTTTTTTCAAACTCCTCTGCCGCGTGTTCATTCACCTAAGAGACTTCAATATATGCTCAGATTCAGCGAGTTACAAACACGTTTCTTCCAGGAGCTGCGTTTGCATATATCAGAGTGTACTGGGGTACAAGATGTAAAGGGAAATATCTGATTATACGTAGAAACCCGTTTCTTTTAGGAGCTGCGTTTGGATATTCCAGAGTGAATGAGAGTATATGCTGTAAAGAGAAATAACTTCTTCTAAAACCAAAAGGCAGCTATGTAACTGAATGGTTGTCAATGCGTGCATTCACCTTCCAGAGATGAACTCGTGTGTGGATTCAGCAGTCTGCAAACACTTTCTGTGCAGAGTCCCAAAACAGGCGTTTTCAGCCCAATACCGGCATATGGAAGAAACAGCAGTAAGCACAGGGAAATATCTGCTTCTAAATCCAAAACGCAGCTATCTAAAAGAACGGTTGTCAATGTGTGCACTCAACTTCCAGAGTTAAACCCGTGTGTGGATTCAGCAGTCTGCAAACACTCTCTGCAGAGTCCCAAAACAGGCGTTTTCAGCCCAATACCGGCATATGGAACAAACAGCAGTAAGCACAGGGAAATATCTGCTTCTAAATCCAAAACGCAGCTATCTAACAGAACGGTTGTCAATGTGTGCACTCAACTTCCAGAGTTAAACCCGTGTGTGGATTCAGCAGTCTGCAGAGACTTTCTCTGCAGAGTCCCAAAACAGGCGTTTTCAGCCCATTACCGGCATATGGAAGAAACAGCAGTAAGCACAGGGAAATATCTGCTTCTAAATCCAAAACGCAGCTATCTAACAGAACGGTTGTCAATGTGTGCACTCAACTTCCAGAGTTAAACCCGTGTGTGGATTCAGCAGTCTGCAGAGACTTTCTCTGCAGAGTCCCAAAACAGGCGTTTTCAGCCCATTACCGGCATATGGAAGAAACAGCAGTAAGCACAGGGAAATATCTGCTTCTAAATCCAAAACGCAGCTATCTAACAGAACGGTTGTCAATGTGTGCACTCAACTTCCAGAGTTAAACCCGTGTGCGGATTCAGCAGTCTGCAAACACTTTCTCTGCAGAGTCCCAAGACAGGCGTTTTCAGCCAATTACCGGCATATGGAAGAAACAGCAGTAAGCACAGGGAAATATCTGCTTCTAAATCCAAAACGCAGCTATCTAACAGAACGGTTGTCAATGTGTGCACTCAACTTCCAGAGTTAAACCCGTGTGTGGATTCAGCAGTCTGCAAACACTTTCACTGCAGAGTCCCAAAACAGGCGTTTTCAGCCCATTACCGGCATATGGAAGAAACAGCAGTAAGCACAGGGAAATATCTGCTTCTAAATCCAAAACGCAGCTATCTAACAGAACGGTTGTCAATGTGTGCACTCAACTTCCAGAGTTAAACCCGTGTGTGGATTCAGCAGTCTGCAGAGACTTTCTCTGCAGAGTCCCAAAACAGGCGTTTTCAGCCCATTACCGGCATATGGAAGAAACAGCAGTAAGCACAGGGAAATATCTGCTTCTAAATCCAAAACGCAGCTATCTAACAGAACGGTTGTCAATGTGTGCACTCAACTTCCAGAGTTAAACCCGTGTGTGGATTCAGCAGTCTGCAAACACTTTCTCTGCAGAGTCCCAAGACAGGCGTTTTCAGCCCATTACCGACATATGGAAGAAACAGCAGTAAGCACAGGGAAATATCTGCT
The DNA here is from genome assembly GCF_030222135.1 of Aotus nancymaae. NCBI lineage: Eukaryota > Metazoa > Chordata > Mammalia > Primates > Aotidae > Aotus > Aotus nancymaae. The sequence continues at coordinate 140,710 of NW_026988538.1, read as the reverse complement.
TCTAAATCCAAAACGCAGCTATCTAACAGAACGGTTGTCAATGTGTGCACTCAACTTCCAGAGTTAAACCCGTGTGTGGATTCAGCAGTCTGCAGAGACTTTCTCTGCAGAGTCCCAAAACAGGCGTTTTCAGCCCATTACCGGCATATGGAAGAAACAGCAGTAAGCACAGGGAAATATCTGCTTCTAAATCCAAAACGCAGCTATCTAACAGAACGGTTGTCAATGTGTGCACTCAACTTCCAGAGTTAAACCCGTGTGTGGATTCAGCAGTCTGCAGAGACTTTCTCTGCAGAGTCCCAAAACAGGCGTTTTCAGCCCATTACCGGCATATGGAAGAAACAGCAGTAAGCACAGGGAAATATCTGCTTCTAAATCCAAAACGCAGCTATCTAACAGAACGGTTGTCAATGTGTGCACTCAACTTCCAGAGTTAAACCCGTGTGTGGATTCAGCAGTCTGCAGAGACTTTCTCTGCAGAGTCCCAAAACAGGCGTTTTCAGCCCATTACCGGCATATGGAAGAAACAGCAGTAAGCACAGGGAAATATCTGCTTCTAAATCCAAAACGCAGCTATCTAACAGAACGGTTGTCAATGTGTGCACTCAACTTCCAGAGTTAAACCCGTGTGTGGATTCAGCAGTCTGCAGAGACTTTCTCTGCAGAGTCCCAAAACAGGCGTTTTCAGCCCATTACCGGCATATGGAAGAAACAGCAGTAAGCACAGGGAAATATCTGCTTCTAAATCCAAAACGCAGCTATCTAACAGAACGGTTGCCAATGTGTGCACTCAACTTCCAGAGTTAAACCCGTGTGTGGATTCAGCAGTCTGCAGAGACTTTCTCTGCAGAGTCCCAAAACAGGCGTTTTCAGCCCATTACCGGCATATGGAAGAAACAGCAGTAAGCACAGGGAAATATCTGCTTCTAAATCCAAAACGCAGCTATCTAACAGAACGGTTGTCAATGTGTGCACTCAACTTCCAGAGTTAAACCCGTGTGTGGATTCAGCAGTCTGCAGAGACTTTCTCTGCAGAGTCCCAAAACAGGCGTTTTCAGCCCATTACCGGCATATGGAAGAAACAGCAGTAAGCACAGGGAAATATCTGCTTCTAAATCCAAAACGCAGCTATCTAACAGAACGGTTGTCAATGTGTGCACTCAACTTCCAGAGTTAAACCCGTGTGTGGCTTCAGCAGTCTGCAGAGACTTTCTCTGCAGAGTCCCAAAACAGGCGTTTTCAGCCCATTACCGGCATATGGAAGAAACAGCAGTAAGCACAGGGAAATATCTGCTTCTAAATCCAAAACGCAGCTATCTAACAGAACGGTTGTCAATGTGTGCACTCAACTTCCAGAGTTAAACCCGTGTGTGGATTCAGCAGTCTGCAGAGACTTTCTCTGCAGAGTCCCAAAACAGGCGTTTTCAGCCCATTACCGGCATATGGAAGAAACAGCAGTAAGCACAGGGAAATATCTGCTTCTAAATCCAAAACGCAGCTATCTAACAGAACGGTTGTCAATGTGTGCACTCAACTTCCAGAGTTAAACCCGTGTGTGGATTCAGCAGTCTGCAGAGACTTTCTCTGCAGAGTCCCAAGACAGGCGTTTTCAGCCCATTACCGGCATATGGAAGAAACAGCAGTAAGCACAGGGAAATATCTGCTTCTAAATCCAAAACGCAGCTATCTAACAGAACGGTTGTCAATGTGTGCACTCAACTTCCAGAGTTAAACCCGTGTGTGGATTCAGCAGTCTGCAGAGACTTTCTCTGCAGAGTCCCAAGACAGGCGTTTTCAGCCCATTACCGGCATATGGAAGAAACAGCAGTAAGCACAGGGAAATATCTGCTTCTAAATCCAAAACGCAGCTATCTAACAGAACGGTTGTCAATGTGTGCACTCAACTTCCAGAGTTAAACCCGTGTGTGGATTCAGCAGTCTGCAGAGACTTTCTCTGCAGAGTCCCAAAACAGGCGTTTTCAGCCCATTACCGGCATATGGAAGAAACAGCAGTAAGCACAGGGAAATATCTGCTTCTAAATCCAAAACGCAGCTATCTAACAGAACGGTTGTCAATGTGTGCACTCAACTTCCAGAGTTAAACCCGTGTGTGGATTCAGCAGTCTGCAGAGACTTTCTCTGCAGAGTCCCAAGACAGGCGTTTTCAGCCCATTACCGGCATGTGGAAGAAACAGCAGTAAGCACAGGGAAATATCTGCTTCTAAATCCAAAACGCAGCTATCTAACAGAACGGTTGTCAATGTGTGCACTCAACTTCCAGAGTTAAACCCGTGTGTGGATTCAGCAGTCTGCAGAGACTTTCTCTGCAGAGTCCCAAGACAGGCGTTTACAGCCGATTACCGGCATATGGAAGAAAGAGCAGTAAGCACAGGGAAATATCTGCTTCTAAATCCAAACGCAGCTATCTAACAGAACGGTTGTCAATGTGTGCACTCAACTTCCAGAGTTAAACCCGTGTGTGGATTCAGCAGTCTGCAAACACTTTCTCTGCAGAGTCCCAAAACAGGCGTTTTCAGCCCATTACCGGCATATGGAAGAAACAGCAGTAAGCACAGGGAAATATCTGCTTCTAAATCCAAAACGCAGCTATCTAACAGAACGGTTGTCAATGTGTGCACTCAACTTCCAGAGTTAAACCCGTGTGTGGATTCAGCAGTCTGCAGAGACTTTCTCTGCAGAGTCCCAAAACAGGCGTTTTCAGCCCATTACCGGCATATGGAAGAAACAGCAGTAAGCACAGGGAAATATCTGCTTCTAAATCCAAAACGCAGCTATCTAACAGAACGGTTGTCAATGTGTGCACTCAACTTCCAGAGTTAAACCCGTGTGTGGATTCAGCAGTCTGCAGAGACTTTCTCTGCAGAGTCCCAAGACAGGTGTTTTCAGCCCATTGCAGGCATATGGAAGAAACAGCAGTAAGCACAGGGAAATATCTGCTTCTAAATCCAAAACGCAGCTATCTAACAGAACGGTTGTCAATGTGTGCACTCAACTTCCAGAGTTAAACCCGTGTGTGGATTCAGCAGTCTGCAAACACTTTCTCTGCAGAGTCCCAAGACAGGCGTTTTCAGCCCATTACCGGCATATGGAAGAAACAGCAGTAAGCACAGGGAAATATCTGCTTCTAAATCCAAAACGCAGCTATCTAACAGAACGGTTGTCAATGTGTGCACTCAACTTCCAGAGTTAAACCCGTGTGCGGATTCAGCAGTCTGCAAACACTTTCTCTGCAGAGTCCCAAAACAGGCGTTTTCAGCCCATTACCGGCATATGGAAGAAACAGCAGTAAGCACAGGGAAATATCTGCTTCTAAATCAAAACGCAGCTATCTAACAGAACGGTTGTCAATGTGTGCACTCAACTTCCAGAGTTAAACCCGTGTGTGGATTCAGCAGTCTGCAGAGACTTTCTCTGCAGAGTCCCAAGACAGGCGTTTTCAGCCCATTACCGGCATATGGAAGAAACAGCAGTAAGCACAGGGAAATATCTGCTTCTAAATCCAAAACGCAGCTATCTAACAGAACGGTTGTCAATGTGTGCACTCAACTTCCAGAGTTAAACCCGTGTGTGGATTCAGCAGTCTGCAGAGACTTTCTCTGCAGAGTCCCAAAACAGGCGTTTTCAGCCCATTACCGGCATATGGAAGAAACAGCAGTAAGCACAGGGAAATATCTGCTTCTAAATCCAAAACGCAGCTATCTAACAGAACGGTTGTCAATGTGTGCACTCAACTTCCAGAGTTAAACCCGTGTGTGGATTCAGCAGTCTGCAGAGACTTTCTCTGCAGAGTCCCAAAACAGGCGTTTTCAGCCCATTACCGGCATATGGAAGAAACAGCAGTAAGCACAGGGAAATATCTGCTTCTAAATCCAAAACGCAGCTATCTAACAGAACGGTTGTCAATGTGTGCACTCAACTTCCAGAGTTAAACCCGTGTGTGGATTCAGCAGTCTGCAGAGACTTTCTCTGCAGAGTCCCAAAACAGGCGTTTTCAGCCCATTACCGGCATATGGAAGAAACAGCAGTAAGCACAGGGAAATATCTGCTTCTAAATCCAAAACGCAGCTATCTAACAGAACGGTTGTCAATGTGTGCACTCAACTTCCAGAGTTAAACCCGTGTGTGGATTCAGCAGTCTGCAGAGACTTTCTCTGCAGAGTCCCAAAACAGGCGTTTTCAGCCCATTACCGGCATATGGAAGAAACAGCAGTAAGCACAGGGAAATATCTGCTTCTAAATCCAAAACGCAGCTATCTAACAGAACGGTTGTCAATGTGTGCACTCAACTTCCAGAGTTAAACCCGTGTGTGGATTCAGCAGTCTGCAGAGACTTTCTCTGCAGAGTCCCAAAACAGGCGTTTTCAGCCCATTACCGGCATATGGAAGAAACAGCAGTAAGCACAGGGAAATATCTGCTTCTAAATCCAAAACGCAGCTATCTAACAGAACGGTTGTCAATGTGTGCACTCAACTTCCAGAGTTAAACCCGTGTGTGGATTCAGCAGTCTGCAGAGACTTTCTCTGCAGAGTCCCAAAACAGGCGTTTTCAGCCCATTACCGGCATATGGAAGAAACAGCAGTAAGCACAGGGAAATATCTGCTTCTAAATCCAAAACGCAGCTATCTAACAGAACGGTTGTCAATGTGTGCACTCAACTTCCAGAGTTAAACCCGTGTGTGGATTCAGCAGTCTGCAGAGACTTTCTCTGCAGAGTCCCAAAACAGGCGTTTTCAGCCCATTACCGGCATATGGAAGAAACAGCAGTAAGCACAGGGAAATATCTGCTTCTAAATCCAAAACGCAGCTATCTAACAGAACGGTTGCCAATGTGTGCACTCAACTTCCAGAGTTAAACCCGTGTGTGGATTCAGCAGTCTGCAGAGACTTTCTCTGCAGAGTCCCAAAACAGGCGTTTTCAGCCCATTACCGGCATATGGAAGAAACAGCAGTAAGCACAGGGAAATATCTGCTTCTAAATCCAAAACGCAGCTATCTAACAGAACGGTTGTCAATGTGTGCACTCAACTTCCAGAGTTAAACCCGTGTGTGGATTCAGCAGTCTGCAGAGACTTTCTCTGCAGAGTCCCAAAACAGGCGTTTTCAGCCCATTACCGGCATATGGAAGAAACAGCAGTAAGCACAGGGAAATATCTGCTTCTAAATCCAAAACGCAGCTATCTAACAGAACGGTTGTCAATGTGTGCACTCAACTTCCAGAGTTAAACCCGTGTGTGGCTTCAGCAGTCTGCAGAGACTTTCTCTGCAGAGTCCCAAAACAGGCGTTTTCAGCCCATTACCGGCATATGGAAGAAACAGCAGTAAGCACAGGGAAATATCTGCTTCTAAATCCAAAACGCAGCTATCTAACAGAACGGTTGTCAATGTGTGCACTCAACTTCCAGAGTTAAACCCGTGTGTGGATTCAGCAGTCTGCAGAAACTTTCTCTGCAGAGTCCCAAAACAGGCGTTTTCAGCCCATTACCGGCATATGGAAGAAACAGCAGTAAGCACAGGGAAATATCTGCTTCTAAATCCAAAACGCAGCTATCTAACAGAACGGTTGTCAATGTGTGCACTCAACTTCCAGAGTTAAACCCGTGTGTGGATTCAGCAGTCTGCAGAGACTTTCTCTGCAGAGTCCCAAAACAGGCGTTTTCAGCCCATTACCGGCATATGGAAGAAACAGCAGTAAGCACAGGGAAATATCTGCTTCTAAATCCAAAACGCAGCTATCTAACAGAACGGTTGTCAATGTGTGCACTCAACTTCCAGAGTTAAACCCGTGTGTGGATTCAGCAGTCTGCAGAGACTTTCTCTGCAGAGTCCCAAGACAGGCGTTTACAGCCGATTACCGGCATATGGAAGAAAGAGCAGTAAGCACAGGGAAATATCTGCTTCTAAATCCAAACGCAGCTATCTAACAGAACGGTTGTCAATGTGTGCACTCAACTTCCAGAGTTAAACCCGTGTGTGGATTCAGCAGTCTGCAAACACTTTCTCTGCAGAGTCCCAAAACAGGCGTTTTCAGCCCATTACCGGCATATGGAAGAAACAGCAGTAAGCACAGGGAAATATCTGCTTCTAAATCCAAAACGCAGCTATCTAACAGAACGGTTGTCAATGTGTGCACTCAACTTCCAGAGTTAAACCCGTGTGTGGATTCAGCAGTCTGCAGAGACTTTCTCTGCAGAGTCCCAAGACAGGTGTTTTCAGCCCATTACAGGCATATGGAAGAAACAGCAGTAAGCACAGGGAAATATCTGCTTCTAAATCCAAAACGCAGCTATCTAACAGAACGGTTGTCAATGTGTGCACTCAACTTCCAGAGTTAAACCCGTGTGTGGATTCAGCAGTCTGCAAACACTTTCTCTGCAGAGTCCCAAGACAGGCGTTTTCAGCCCATTACCGGCATATGGAAGAAACAGCAGTAAGCACAGGGAAATATCTGCTTCTAAATCCAAAACGCAGCTATCTAACAGAACGGTTGTCAATGTGTGCACTCAACTTCCAGAGTTAAACCCGTGTGTGGATTCAGCAGTCTGCAGAGACTTTCTCTGCAGAGTCCCAAAACAGGCGTTTTCAGCCCATTACCGGCATATGGAAGAAACAGCAGTAAGCACAGGGAAATATCTGCTTCTAAATCCAAAACGCAGCTATCTAACAGAACGGTTGTCAATGTGTGCACTCAACTTCCAGAGTTAAACCCGTGTGTGGATTCAGCAGTCTGCAGAGACTTTCTCTGCAGAGTCCCAAAACAGGCGTTTTCAGCCCATTACCGGCATATGGAAGAAACAGCAGTAAGCACAGGGAAATATCTGCTTCTAAATCCAAAACGCAGCTATCTAACAGAACGGTTGTCAATGTGTGCACTCAACTTCCAGAGTTAAACCCGTGTGTGGATTCAGCAGTCTGCAGAGACTTTCTCTGCAGAGTCCCAAAACAGGCGTTTTCAGCCCATTACCGGCATATGGAAGAAACAGCAGTAAGCACAGGGAAATATCTGCTTCTAAATCCAAAACGCAGCTATCTAACAGAACGGTTGTCAATGTGTGCACTCAACTTCCAGAGTTAAACCCGTGTGTGGATTCAGCAGTCTGCAAACACTTTCTCTGCAGAGTCCCAAGACAGGCGTTTTCAGCCAATTACCGGCATATGGAAGAAACAGCAGTAAGCACAGGGAAATATCTGCTTCTAAATCCAAAACGCAGCTATCTAACAGAACGGTTGTCAATGTGTGCACTCAACTTCCAGAGTTAAACCCGTGTGTGGATTCAGCAGTCTGCAAACACTTTCACTGCAGAGTCCCAAAACAGGCGTTTTCAGCCCATTACCGGCATATGGAAGAAACAGCAGTAAGCACAGGGAAATATCTGCTTCTAAATCCAAAACGCAGCTATCTAACAGAACGGTTGTCAATGTGTGCACTCAACTTCCAGAGTTAAACCCGTGTGTGGATTCAGCAGTCTGCAGAGACTTTCTCTGCAGAGTCCCAAAACAGGCGTTTTCAGCCCATTACCGGCATATGGAAGAAACAGCAGTAAGCACAGGGAAATATCTGCTTCTAAATCCAAAACGCAGCTATCTAACAGAACGGTTGTCAATGTGTGCACTCAACTTCCAGAGTTAAACCCGTGTGTGGATTCAGCAGTCTGCAAACACTTTCTCTGCAGAGTTCCAAGACAGGCGTTTTCAGCCCATTACCGACATATGGAAGAAACAGCAGTAAGCACAGGGAAATATCTGCTTCTAAATCCAAAACGCAGCTATCTAACAGAACGGTTGTCAATGTGTGCACTCAACTTCCAGAGTTAAACCCGTGTGTGGATTCAGCAGTCTGCAGAGACTTTCTCTGCAGAGTCCCAAAACAGGCGTTTTCAGCCCATTACCGGCATATGGAAGAAACAGCAGTAAGCCCAGGGAAATATCTGCTTCTAAATCCAAAACGCAGCTATCTAACAGAACGGTTGTCAATGTGTGCACTCAACTTCCAGAGTTAAACCCGTGTGTGGATTCAGCAGTCTGCAGAGACTTTCTCTGCAGAGTCCCAAAACAGGCGTTTTCAGCCCATTACCGGCATATGGAAGAAACAGCAGTAAGCACAGGGAAATATCTGCTTCTAAATCCAAAACGCAGCTATCTAACAGAACGGTTGTCAATGTGTGCACTCAACTTCCAGAGTTAAACCCGTGTGTGGATTCAGCAGTCTGCAGAGACTTTCTCTGCAGAGTCCCAAAACAGGCGTTTTCAGCCCATTACCGGCATATGGAAGAAACAGCAGTAAGCACAGGGAAATATCTGCTTCTAAATCCAAAACGCAGCTATCTAACAGAACGGTTGTCAATGTGTGCACTCAACTTCCAGAGTTAAACCCGTGTGTGGATTCAGCAGTCTGCAGAGACTTTCTCTGCAGAGTCCCAAAACAGGCGTTTTCAGCCCATTACCGGCATATGGAAGAAACAGCAGTAAGCACAGGGAAATATCTGCTTCTAAATCCAAAACGCAGCTATCTAACAGAACGGTTGTCAATGTGTGCACTCAACTTCCAGAGTTAAACCCGTGTGTGGATTCAGCAGTCTGCAGAGACTTTCTCTGCAGAGTCCCAAAACAGGCGTTTTCAGCCCATTACCGGCATATGGAAGAAACAGCAGTAAGCACAGGGAAATATCTGCTTCTAAATCCAAAACGCAGCTATCTAACAGAACGGTTGTCAATGTGTGCACTCAACTTCCAGAGTTAAACCCGTGTGTGGATTCAGCAGTCTGCAGACACTTTCTCTGCAGAGTCCCAAAACAGGCGTTTTCAGCCCATTACCGGCATATGGAAGAAACAGCAGTAAGCACAGGGAAATATCTGCTTCTAAATCCAAAACGCAGCTATCTAACAGAACGGTTGTCAATGTGTGCACTCAACTTCCAGAGTTAAACCCGTGTGTGGATTCAGCAGTCTGCAGAGACTTTCTCTGCAGAGTCCCAAGACAGGCGTTTTCAGCCCATTACCGGCATATGGAAGAAACAGCAGTAAGCACAGGGAAATATCTGCTTCTAAATCCAAAACGCAGCTATCTAACAGAACGGTTGTCAATGTGTGCACTCAACTTCCAGAGTTAAACCCGTGTGTGGATTCAGCAGTCTGCAGAGACTTTCTCTGCAGAGTCCCAAGACAGGCGTTTTCAGCCCATTACCGGCATATGGAAGAAACAGCAGTAAGCACAGGGAAATATCTGCTTCTAAATCCAAAACGCAGCTCTCTAACAGAACGGTTGTCAATGTGTGCACTCAACTTCCAGAGTTAAACCCGTATGTGGATTCAGCAGTCTGCAGAGACTTTCTCTGCAGAGTCCCAAAACAGGCGTTTTCAGCCCATTACCGGCATATGGAAGAAACAGCAGTAAGCACAGGGAAATATCTGCTTCTAAATCCAAAACGCAGCTATCTAACAGAACGGTTGTCAATGTGTGCACTCAACTTCCAGAGTTAAACCCGTGTGTGGATTCAGCAGTCTGCAGAGACTTTCTCTGCAGAGTCCCAAGACAGGCGTTTTCAGCCCATTACCGGCATGTGGAAGAAACAGCAGTAAGCACAGGGAAATATCTGCTTCTAAATCCAAAACGCAGCTATCTAACAGAACGGTTGTCAATGTGTGCACTCAACTTCCAGAGTTAAACCCGTGTGTGGATTCAGCAGTCTGCAGAGACTTTCTCTGCAGAGTCCCAAAACAGGCGTTTTCAGCCCATTACCGGCATATGGAAGAAACAGCAGTAAGCACAGGGAAATATCTGCTTCTAAATCCAAAACGCAGCTATCTAACAGAACGGTTGTCAATGTGTGCACTCAACTTCCAGAGTTAAACCCGTGTGTGGATTCAGCAGTCTGCAGAGACTTTCTCTGCAGAGTCCCAAGACAGGCGTTTTCAGCCCATTACCGGCATGTGGAAGAAACAGCAGTAAGCACAGGGAAATATCTGCTTCTAAATCCAAAACGCAGCTATCTAACAGAACGGTTGTCAATGTGTGCACTCAACTTCCAGAGTTAAACCCGTGTGTGGATTCAGCAGTCTGCAGAGACTTTCTCTGCAGAGTCCCAAGACAGGCGTTTACAGCCGATTACCGGCATATGGAAGAAAGAGCAGTAAGCACAGGGAAATATCTGCTTCTAAATCCAAACGCAGCTATCTAACAGAACGGTTGTCAATGTGTGCACTCAACTTCCAGAGTTAAACCCGTGTGTGGATTCAGCAGTCTGCAAACACTTTCTCTGCAGAGTCCCAAAACAGGCGTTTTCAGCCCATTACCGGCATATGGAAGAAACAGCAGTAAGCACAGGGAAATATCTGCTTCTAAATCCAAAACGCAGCTATCTAACAGAACGGTTGTCAATGTGTGCACTCAACTTCCAGAGTTAAACCCGTGTGTGGATTCAGCAGTCTGCAGAGACTTTCTCTGCAGAGTCCCAAAACAGGCGTTTTCAGCCCATTACCGGCATATGGAAGAAACAGCAGTAAGCACAGGGAAATATCTGCTTCTAAATCCAAAACGCAGCTATCTAACAGAACGGTTGTCAATGTGTGCACTCAACTTCCAGAGTTAAACCCGTGTGTGGATTCAGCAGTCTGCAGAGACTTTCTCTGCAGAGTCCCAAGACAGGTGTTTTCAGCCCATTGCAGGCATATGGAAGAAACAGCAGTAAGCACAGGGAAATATCTGCTTCTAAATCCAAAACGCAGCTATCTAACAGAACGGTTGTCAATGTGTGCACTCAACTTCCAGAGTTAAACCCGTGTGTGGATTCAGCAGTCTGCAAACACTTTCTCTGCAGAGTCCCAAGACAGGCGTTTTCAGCCCATTACCGGCATATGGAAGAAACAGCAGTAAGCACAGGGAAATATCTGCTTCTAAATCCAAAACGCAGCTATCTAACAGAACGGTTGTCAATGTGTGCACTCAACTTCCAGAGTTAAACCCGTGTGCGGATTCAGCAGTCTGCAAACACTTTCTCTGCAGAGTCCCAAAACAGGCGTTTTCAGCCCATTACCGGCATATGGAAGAAACAGCAGTAAGCACAGGGAAATATCTGCTTCTAAATCAAAACGCAGCTATCTAACAGAACGGTTGTCAATGTGTGCACTCAACTTCCAGAGTTAAACCCGTGTGTGGATTCAGCAGTCTGCAGAGACTTTCTCTGCAGAGTCCCAAGACAGGCGTTTTCAGCCCATTACCGGCATATGGAAGAAACAGCAGTAAGCACAGGGAAATATCTGCTTCTAAATCCAAAACGCAGCTATCTAACAGAACGGTTGTCAATGTGTGCACTCAACTTCCAGAGTTAAACCCGTGTGTGGATTCAGCAGTCTGCAGAGACTTTCTCTGCAGAGTCCCAAAACAGGCGTTTTCAGCCCATTACCGGCATATGGAAGAAACAGCAGTAAGCACAGGGAAATATCTGCTTCTAAATCCAAAACGCAGCTATCTAACAGAACGGTTGTCAATGTGTGCACTCAACTTCCAGAGTTAAACCCGTGTGTGGATTCAGCAGTCTGCAGAGACTTTCTCTGCAGAGTCCCAAAACAGGCGTTTTCAGCCCATTACCGGCATATGGAAGAAACAGCAGTAAGCACAGGGAAATATCTGCTTCTAAATCCAAAACGCAGCTATCTAACAGAACGGTTGTCAATGTGTGCACTCAACTTCCAGAGTTAAACCCGTGTGTGGATTCAGCAGTCTGCAGAGACTTTCTCTGCAGAGTCCCAAAACAGGCGTTTTCAGCCCATTACCGGCATATGGAAGAAACAGCAGTAAGCACAGGGAAATATCTGCTTCTAAATCCAAAACGCAGCTATCTAACAGAACGGTTGTCAATGTGTGCACTCAACTTCCAGAGTTAAACCCGTGTGTGGATTCAGCAGTCTGCAGAGACTTTCTCTGCAGAGTCCCAAAACAGGCGTTTTCAGCCCATTACCGGCATATGGAAGAAACAGCAGTAAGCACAGGGAAATATCTGCTTCTAAATCCAAAACGCAGCTATCTAACAGAACGGTTGTCAATGTGTGCACTCAACTTCCAGAGTTAAACCCGTGTGTGGATTCAGCAGTCTGCAGAGACTTTCTCTGCAGAGTCCCAAAACAGGCGTTTTCAGCCCATTACCGGCATATGGAAGAAACAGCAGTAAGCACAGGGAAATATCTGCTTCTAAATCCAAAACGCAGCTATCTAACAGAACGGTTGTCAATGTGTGCACTCAACTTCCAGAGTTAAACCCGTGTGTGGATTCAGCAGTCTGCAGAGACTTTCTCTGCAGAGTCCCAAAACAGGCGTTTTCAGCCCATTACCGGCATATGGAAGAAACAGCAGTAAGCACAGGGAAATATCTGCTTCTAAATCCAAAACGCAGCTATCTAACAGAACGGTTGTCAATGTGTGCACTCAACTTCCAGAGTTAAACCCGTGTGTGGATTCAGCAGTCTGCAGAGACTTTCTCTGCAGAGTCCCAAAACAGGCGTTTTCAGCCCATTACCGGCATATGGAAGAAACAGCAGTAAGCACAGGGAAATATCTGCTTCTAAATCCAAAACGCAGCTATCTAACAGAACGGTTGCCAATGTGTGCACTCAACTTCCAGAGTTAAACCCGTGTGTGGATTCAGCAGTCTGCAGAGACTTTCTCTGCAGAGTCCCAAAACAGGCGTTTTCAGCCCATTACCGGCATATGGAAGAAACAGCAGTAAGCACAGGGAAATATCTGCTTCTAAATCCAAAACGCAGCTATCTAACAGAACGGTTGTCAATGTGTGCACTCAACTTCCAGAGTTAAACCCGTGTGTGGATTCAGCAGTCTGCAGAGACTTTCTCTGCAGAGTCCCAAAACAGGCGTTTTCAGCCCATTACCGGCATATGGAAGAAACAGCAGTAAGCACAGGGAAATATCTGCTTCTAAATCCAAAACGCAGCTATCTAACAGAACGGTTGTCAATGTGTGCACTCAACTTCCAGAGTTAAACCCGTGTGTGGCTTCAGCAGTCTGCAGAGACTTTCTCTGCAGAGTCCCAAAACAGGCGTTTTCAGCCCATTACCGGCATATGGAAGAAACAGCAGTAAGCACAGGGAAATATCTGCTTCTAAATCCAAAACGCAGCTATCTAACAGAACGGTTGTCAATGTGTGCACTCAACTTCCAGAGTTAAACCCGTGTGTGGATTCAGCAGTCTGCAGAAACTTTCTCTGCAGAGTCCCAAAACAGGCGTTTTCAGCCCATTACCGGCATATGGAAGAAACAGCAGTAAGCACAGGGAAATATCTGCTTCTAAATCCAAAACGCAGCTATCTAACAGAACGGTTGTCAATGTGTGCACTCAACTTCCAGAGTTAAACCCGTGTGTGGATTCAGCAGTCTGCAGAGACTTTCTCTGCAGAGTCCCAAAACAGGCGTTTTCAGCCCATTACCGGCATATGGAAGAAACAGCAGTAAGCACAGGGAAATATCTGCTTCTAAATCCAAAACGCAGCTATCTAACAGAACGGTTGTCAATGTGTGCACTCAACTTCCAGAGTTAAACCCGTGTGTGGATTCAGCAGTCTGCAGAGACTTTCTCTGCAGAGTCCCAAGACAGGCGTTTACAGCCGATTACCGGCATATGGAAGAAAGAGCAGTAAGCACAGGGAAATATCTGCTTCTAAATCCAAACGCAGCTATCTAACAGAACGGTTGTCAATGTGTGCACTCAACTTCCAGAGTTAAACCCGTGTGTGGATTCAGCAGTCTGCAAACACTTTCTCTGCAGAGTCCCAAAACAGGCGTTTTCAGCCCATTACCGGCATATGGAAGAAACAGCAGTAAGCACAGGGAAATATCTGCTTCTAAATCCAAAACGCAGCTATCTAACAGAACGGTTGTCAATGTGTGCACTCAACTTCCAGAGTTAAACCCGTGTGTGGATTCAGCAGTCTGCAGAGACTTTCTCTGCAGAGTCCCAAGACAGGTGTTTTCAGCCCATTACAGGCATATGGAAGAAACAGCAGTAAGCACAGGGAAATATCTGCTTCTAAATCCAAAACGCAGCTATCTAACAGAACGGTTGTCAATGTGTGCACTCAACTTCCAGAGTTAAACCCGTGTGTGGATTCAGCAGTCTGCAAACACTTTCTCTGCAGAGTCCCAAGACAGGCGTTTTCAGCCCATTACCGGCATATGGAAGAAACAGCAGTAAGCACAGGGAAATATCTGCTTCTAAATCCAAAACGCAGCTATCTAACAGAACGGTTGTCAATGTGTGCACTCAACTTCCAGAGTTAAACCCGTGTGTGGATTCAGCAGTCTGCAGAGACTTTCTCTGCAGAGTCCCAAAACAGGCGTTTTCAGCCCATTACCGGCATATGGAAGAAACAGCAGTAAGCACAGGGAAATATCTGCTTCTAAATCCAAAACGCAGCTATCTAACAGAACGGTTGTCAATGTGTGCACTCAACTTCCAGAGTTAAACCCGTGTGTGGATTCAGCAGTCTGCAGAGACTTTCTCTGCAGAGTCCCAAAACAGGCGTTTTCAGCCCATTACCGGCATATGGAAGAAACAGCAGTAAGCACAGGGAAATATCTGCTTCTAAATCCAAAACGCAGCTATCTAACAGAACGGTTGTCAATGTGTGCACTCAACTTCCAGAGTTAAACCCGTGTGTGGATTCAGCAGTCTGCAGAGACTTTCTCTGCAGAGTCCCAAAACAGGCGTTTTCAGCCCATTACCGGCATATGGAAGAAACAGCAGTAAGCACAGGGAAATATCTGCTTCTAAATCCAAAACGCAGCTATCTAACAGAACGGTTGTCAATGTGTGCACTCAACTTCCAGAGTTAAACCCGTGTGTGGATTCAGCAGTCTGCAAACACTTTCTCTGCAGAGTCCCAAGACAGGCGTTTTCAGCCAATTACCGGCATATGGAAGAAACAGCAGTAAGCACAGGGAAATATCTGCTTCTAAATCCAAAACGCAGCTATCTAACAGAACGGTTGTCAATGTGTGCACTCAACTTCCAGAGTTAAACCCGTGTGTGGATTCAGCAGTCTGCAAACACTTTCACTGCAGAGTCCCAAAACAGGCGTTTTCAGCCCATTACCGGCATATGGAAGAAACAGCAGTAAGCACAGGGAAATATCTGCTTCTAAATCCAAAACGCAGCTATCTAACAGAACGGTTGTCAATGTGTGCACTCAACTTCCAGAGTTAAACCCGTGTGTGGATTCAGCAGTCTGCAGAGACTTTCTCTGCAGAGTCCCAAAACAGGCGTTTTCAGCCCATTACCGGCATATGGAAGAAACAGCAGTAAGCACAGGGAAATATCTGCTTCTAAATCCAAAACGCAGCTATCTAACAGAACGGTTGTCAATGTGTGCACTCAACTTCCAGAGTTAAACCCGTGTGTGGATTCAGCAGTCTGCAAACACTTTCTCTGCAGAGTTCCAAGACAGGCGTTTTCAGCCCATTACCGACATATGGAAGAAACAGCAGTAAGCACAGGGAAATATCTGCTTCTAAATCCAAAACGCAGCTATCTAACAGAACGGTTGTCAATGTGTGCACTCAACTTCCAGAGTTAAACCCGTGTGTGGATTCAGCAGTCTGCAGAGACTTTCTCTGCAGAGTCCCAAAACAGGCGTTTTCAGCCCATTACCGGCATATGGAAGAAACAGCAGTAAGCCCAGGGAAATATCTGCTTCTAAATCCAAAACGCAGCTATCTAACAGAACGGTTGTCAATGTGTGCACTCAACTTCCAGAGTTAAACCCGTGTGTGGATTCAGCAGTCTGCAGAGACTTTCTCTGCAGAGTCCCAAAACAGGCGTTTTCAGCCCATTACCGGCATATGGAAGAAACAGCAGTAAGCACAGGGAAATATCTGCTTCTAAATCCAAAACGCAGCTATCTAACAGAACGGTTGTCAATGTGTGCACTCAACTTCCAGAGTTAAACCCGTGTGTGGATTCAGCAGTCTGCAGAGACTTTCTCTGCAGAGTCCCAAAACAGGCGTTTTCAGCCCATTACCGGCATATGGAAGAAACAGCAGTAAGCACAGGGAAATATCTGCTTCTAAATCCAAAACGCAGCTATCTAACAGAACGGTTGTCAATGTGTGCACTCAACTTCCAGAGTTAAACCCGTGTGTGGATTCAGCAGTCTGCAGAGACTTTCTCTGCAGAGTCCCAAAACAGGCGTTTTCAGCCCATTACCGGCATATGGAAGAAACAGCAGTAAGCACAGGGAAATATCTGCTTCTAAATCCAAAACGCAGCTATCTAACAGAACGGTTGTCAATGTGTGCACTCAACTTCCAGAGTTAAACCCGTGTGTGGATTCAGCAGTCTGCAGAGACTTTCTCTGCAGAGTCCCAAAACAGGCGTTTTCAGCCCATTACCGGCATATGGAAGAAACAGCAGTAAGCACAGGGAAATATCTGCTTCTAAATCCAAAACGCAGCTATCTAACAGAACGGTTGTCAATGTGTGCACTCAACTTCCAGAGTTAAACCCGTGTGTGGATTCAGCAGTCTGCAGACACTTTCTCTGCAGAGTCCCAAAACAGGCGTTTTCAGCCCATTACCGGCATATGGAAGAAACAGCAGTAAGCACAGGGAAATATCTGCTTCTAAATCCAAAACGCAGCTATCTAACAGAACGGTTGTCAATGTGTGCACTCAACTTCCAGAGTTAAACCCGTGTGTGGATTCAGCAGTCTGCAGAGACTTTCTCTGCAGAGTCCCAAGACAGGCGTTTTCAGCCCATTACCGGCATATGGAAGAAACAGCAGTAAGCACAGGGAAATATCTGCTTCTAAATCCAAAACGCAGCTATCTAACAGAACGGTTGTCAATGTGTGCACTCAACTTCCAGAGTTAAACCCGTGTGTGGATTCAGCAGTCTGCAGAGACTTTCTCTGCAGAGTCCCAAGACAGGCGTTTTCAGCCCATTACCGGCATATGGAAGAAACAGCAGTAAGCACAGGGAAATATCTGCTTCTAAATCCAAAACGCAGCTCTCTAACAGAACGGTTGTCAATGTGTGCACTCAACTTCCAGAGTTAAACCCGTATGTGGATTCAGCAGTCTGCAGAGACTTTCTCTGCAGAGTCCCAAAACAGGCGTTTTCAGCCCATTACCGGCATATGGAAGAAACAGCAGTAAGCACAGGGAAATATCTGCTTCTAAATCCAAAACGCAGCTATCTAACAGAACGGTTGTCAATGTGTGCACTCAACTTCCAGAGTTAAACCCGTGTGTGGATTCAGCAGTCTGCAGAGACTTTCTCTGCAGAGTCCCAAAACAGGCATTTTCAGCCCATTACCGGCATATGGAAGAAACAGCAGTGAGCACAGGGAAATACCTGCTTCTAAATCCAAAACGCAGCTCTCTAACAGAACGGTTGTCAATGTGTGCACTCAACTTCCAGAGTTAAACCCGTGTGTGGATTCAGCAGTCTGCAAACACTTTCTCTGCAGAGTCCCAAAACAGGCGTTTTCAGCCCATTACCGGCATATGGAAGAAACAGCAGTAAGCACAGGGAAATATCTGCTTCTAAATCCAAAACGCAGCTATCTAACAGAACGGTTGTCAATGTGTGCACTCAACTTCCAGAGTTAAACCCGTGTGTGGATTCAGCAGTCTGCAGAGACTTTCTCTGCAGAGTCCCAAAACAGGCGTTTTCAGCCCATTACCGGCATATGGAAGAAACAGCAGTAAGCACAGGGAAATATCTGCTTCTAAATCCAAAACGCAGCTATCTAACAGAACGGTTGTCAATGTGTGCACTCAACTTCCAGAGTTAAACCCGTGTGTGGATTCAGCAGTCTGCAGAGACTTTCTCTGCAGAGTCCCAAAACAGGCGTTTTCAGCCCATTACCGGCATATGGAAGAAACAGCAGTAAGCACAGGGAAATATCTGCTTCTAAATCCAAAACGCAGCTATCTAACAGAACGGTTGTCAATGTGTGCACTCAACTTCCAGAGTTAAACCCGTGTGTGGATTCAGCAGTCTGCAGAGACTTTCTCTGCAGAGTCCCAAGACAGGCGTTTTCAGCCCATTACCGGCATATGGAAGAAACAGCAGTAAGCACAGGGAAATATCTGCTTCTAAATCCAAAACGCAGCTATCTAACAGAACGGTTGTCAATGTGTGCACTCAACTTCCAGAGTTAAACCCGTGTGTGGATTCAGCAGTCTGCAGAGACTTTCTCTGCAGAGTCCCAAGACAGGCGTTTTCAGCCCATTACCGGCATATGGAAGAAACAGCAGTAAGCACAGGGAAATATCTGCTTCTAAATCCAAAACGCAGCTCTCTAACAGAACGGTTGTCAATGTGTGCACTCAACTTCCAGAGTTAAACCCGTATGTGGATTCAGCAGTCTGCAGAGACTTTCTCTGCAGAGTCCCAAAACAGGCGTTTTCAGCCCATTACCGGCATATGGAAGAAACAGCAGTAAGCACAGGGAAATATCTGCTTCTAAATCCAAAACGCAGCTATCTAACAGAACGGTTGTCAATGTGTGCACTCAACTTCCAGAGTTAAACCCGTGTGTGGATTCAGCAGTCTGCAGAGACTTTCTCTGCAGAGTCCCAAAACAGGCATTTTCAGCCCATTACCGGCATATGGAAGAAACAGCAGTGAGCACAGGGAAATACCTGCTTCTAAATCCAAAACGCAGCTCTCTAACAGAACGGTTGTCAATGTGTGCACTCAACTTCCAGAGTTAAACCCGTGTGTGGATTCAGCAGTCTGCAAACACTTTCTCTGCAGAGTCCCAAAACAGGCGTTTTCAGCCCATTACCGGCATATGGAAGAAACAGCAGTAAGCACAGGGAAATATCTGCTTCTAAATCCAAAACGCAGCTATCTAACAGAACGGTTGTCAATGTGTGCACTCAACTTCCAGAGTTAAACCCGTGTGTGGATTCAGCAGTCTGCAGAGACTTTCTCTGCAGAGTCCCAAAACAGGCGTTTTCAGCCCATTACCGGCATATGGAAGAAACAGCAGTAAGCACAGGGAAATATCTGCTTCTAAATCCAAAACGCAGCTATCTAACAGAACGGTTGTCAATGTGTGCACTCAACTTCCAGAGTTAAACCCGTGTGTGGATTCAGCAGTCTGCAGAGACTTTCTCTGCAGAGTCCCAAAACAGGCGTTTTCAGCCCATTACCGGCATATGGAAGAAACAGCAGTAAGCACAGGGAAATATCTGCTTCTAAATCCAAAACGCAGCTATCTAACAGAACGGTTGTCAATGTGTGCACTCAACTTCCAGAGTTAAACCCGTGTGTGGATTCAGCAGTCTGCAGAGACTTTCTCTGCAGAGTCCCAAAACAGGCGTTTTCAGCCCATTACCGGCATATGGAAGAAACAGCAGTAAGCACAGGGAAATATCTGCTTCTAAATCCAAAACGCAGCTATCTAACAGAACGGTTGTCAATGTGTGCACTCAACTTCCAGAGTTAAACCCGTGTGTGGATTCAGCAGTCTGCAGAGACTTTCTCTGCAGAGTCCCAAAACAGGCGTTTTCAGCCCATTACCGGCATATGGAAGAAACAGCAGTAAGCACAGGGAAATATCTGCTTCTAAATCCAAAACGCAGCTATCTAACAGAACGGTTGTCAATGTGTGCACTCAACTTCCAGAGTTAAACCCGTGTGTGGATTCAGCAGTCTGCAGAGACTTTCTCTGCAGAGTCCCAAAACAGGCGTTTTCAGCCCATTACCGGCATATGGAAGAAACAGCAGTAAGCACAGGGAAATATCTGCTTCTAAATCCAAAACGCAGCTATCTAACAGAACGGTTGTCAATGTGTGCACTCAACTTCCAGAGTTAAACCCGTGTGTGGATTCAGCAGTCTGCAGACACTTTCTCTGCAGAGTCCCAAAACAGGCGTTTTCAGCCCATTACCGGCATATGGAAGAAACAGCAGTAAGCACAGGGAAATATCTGCTTCTAAATCCAAAACGCAGCTATCTAACAGAACGGTTGTCAATGTGTGCACTCAACTTCCAGAGTTAAACCCGTGTGTGGCTTCAGCAGTCTGCAGAGACTTTCTCTGCAGAGTCCCAAAACAGGCGTTTTCAGCCCATTACCGGCATATGGAAGAAACAGCAGTAAGCACAGGGAAATATCTGCTTCTAAATCCAAAACGCAGCTATCTAACAGAACGGTTGTCAATGTGTGCACTCAACTTCCAGAGTTAAACCCGTGTGTGGATTCAGCAGTCTGCAGAGACTTTCTCTGCAGAGTCCCAAGACAGGCGTTTTCAGCCCATTACCGGCATATGGAAGAAACAGCAGTAAGCACAGGGAAATATCTGCTTCTAAATCCAAAACGCAGCTATCTAACAGAACGGTTGTCAATGTGTGCACTCAACTTCCAGAGTTAAACCCGTGTGTGGATTCAGCAGTCTGCAGAGACTTTCTCTGCAGAGTCCCAAGACAGGCGTTTTCAGCCCATTACCGGCATATGGAAGAAACAGCAGTAAGCACAGGGAAATATCTGCTTCTAAATCCAAAACGCAGCTCTCTAACAGAACGGTTGTCAATGTGTGCACTCAACTTCCAGAGTTAAACCCGTATGTGGATTCAGCAGTCTGCAGAGACTTTCTCTGCAGAGTCCCAAAACAGGCGTTTTCAGCCCATTACCGGCATATGGAAGAAACAGCAGTAAGCACAGGGAAATATCTGCTTCTAAATCCAAAACGCAGCTATCTAACAGAACGGTTGTCAATGTGTGCACTCAACTTCCAGAGTTAAACCCGTGTGTGGATTCAGCAGTCTGCAGAGACTTTCTCTGCAGAGTCCCAAAACAGGCGTTTTCAGCCCATTACCGGCATATGGAAGAAACAGCAGTGAGCACAGGGAAATACCTGCTTCTAAATCAAAAACGCAGCTCTCTAACAGAACGGTTGTCAATGTGTGCACTCAACTTCCAGAGTTAAACCCGTGTGTGGATTCAGCAGTCTGCAAACACTTTCTCTGCAGAGTCCCAAAACAGGCGTTTTCAGCCCATTACCGGCATATGGAAGAAACAGCAGTAAGCACAGGGAAATATCTGCTTCTAAATCCAAAACGCAGCTATCTAACAGAACGGTTGTCAATGTGTGCACTCAACTTCCAGAGTTAAACCCGTGTGTGGATTCAGCAGTCTGCAGAGACTTTCTCTGCAGAGTCCCAAAACAGGCGTTTTCAGCCCATTACCGGCATATGGAAGAAACAGCAGTAAGCACAGGGAAATATCTGCTTCTAAATCCAAAAAAACGCAGCTATCTAACAGAACGGTTGTCAATGTGTGCACTCAACTTCCAGAGTTAAACCCGTGTGTGGATTCAGCAGTCTGCAGAGACTTTCTCTGCAGAGTCCCAAGACAGGCGTTTTCAGCCCATTACCGGCATATGGAAGAAACAGCAGTAAGCACAGGGAAATATCTGCTTCTAAATCCAAAACGCAGCTATCTAACAGAACGGTTGTCAATGTGTGCACTCAACTTCCAGAGTTAAACCCGTGTGTGGATTCAGCAGTCTGCAGAGACTTTCTCTGCAGAGTCCCAAAACAGGCGTTTTCAGCCCATTACCGGCATATGGAAGAAACAGCAGTAAGCACAGGGAAATATCTGCTTCTAAATCCAAAACGCAGCTATCTAACAGAACGGTTGTCAATGTGTGCACTCAACTTCCAGAGTTAAACCCGTGTGTGGGATTCAGCAGTCTGCAGAGACTTTCTCTGCAGAGTCCCAAAACAGGCGTTTTCAGCCCATTACCGGCATATGGAAGAAACAGCAGTAAGCACAGGGAAATATCTGCTTCTAAATCCAAAACGCAGCTATCTAACAGAACGGTTGTCAATGTGTGCACTCAACTTCCAGAGTTAAACCCGTGTGTGGATTCAGCAGTCTGCAGAGACTTTCTCTGCAGAGTCCCAAAACAGGCGTTTTCAGCCCATTACCGGCATATGGAAGAAACAGCAGTAAGCACAGGGAAATATCTGCTTCTAAATCCAAAACGCAGCTATCTAACAGAACGGTTGTCAATGTGTGCACTCAACTTCCAGAGTTAAACCCGTGTGTGGATTCAGCAGTCTGCAGAGGACTTTCTCTGCAGAGTCCCAAAACAGGCGTTTTCAGCCCATTACCGGCATATGGAAGAAACAGCAGTAAGCACAGGGAAATATCTGCTTCTAAATCCAAAACGCAGCTATCTAACAGAACGGTTGCCAATGTGTGCACTCAACTTCCAGAGTTAAACCCGTGTGTGGATTCAGCAGTCTGCAGAGACTTTCTCTGCAGAGTCCCAAAACAGGCGTTTTCAGCCCATTACCGGCATATGGAAGAAACAGCAGTAAGCACAGGGAAATATCTGCTTCTAAATCCAAAACGCAGCTATCTAACAGAACGGTTGTCAATGTGTGCACTCAACTTCCAGAGTTAAACCCGTGTGTGGATTCAGCAGTCTGCAGAGACTTTCTCTGCAGAGTCCCAAAACAGGCGTTTTCAGCCCATTACCGGCATATGGAAGAAACAGCAGTAAGCACAGGGAAATATCTGCTTCTAAATCCAAAACGCAGCTATCTAACAGAACGGTTGTCAATGTGTGCACTCAACTTCCAGAGTTAAACCCGTGTGTGGATTCAGCAGTCTGCAGAGACTTTCTCTGCAGAGTCCCAAAACAGGCGTTTTCAGCCATTACCGGCATATGGAAGAAACAGCAGTAAGCACAGGGAAATATCTGCTTCTAAATCCAAAACGCAGCTATCTAACAGAACGGTTGTCAATGTGTGCACTCAACTTCCAGAGTTAAACCCGTGTGTGGATTCAGCAGTCTGCAGAGACTTTCTCTGCAGAGTCCCAAAGCAGGCGTTTTTCAGCCCATTACCGGCATATGGAAGAAACAGCAGTAAGCACAGGGAAATATCTGCTTCTAAATCCAAAACGCAGCTATCTAACAGAACGGTTGTCAATGTGTGCACTCAACTTCCAGAGTTAAACCCGTGTGTGGATTCAGCAGTCTGCAGAGACTTTCTCTGCAGAGTCCCAAAACAGGCGTTTTCAGCCCATTACCGGCATATGGAAGAAACAGCAGTAAGCACAGGGAAATATCTGCTTCTAAATCCAAAACGCAGCTATCTAACAGAACGGTTGTCAATGTGTGCACTCAACTTCCAGAGTTAAACCCGTGTGTGGATTCAGCAGTCTGCAGAGACTTTCTCTGCAGAGTCCCAAGACAGGCGTTTACAGCCGATTACCGGCATATGGAAGAAAGAGCAGTAAGCACAGGGAAATATCTGCTTCTAAATCCAAACGCAGCTATCTAACAGAACGGTTGTCAATGTGTGCACTCAACTTCCAGAGTTAAACCCGTGTGTGGATTCAGCAGTCTGCAAACACTTTCTCTGCAGAGTCCCAAAACAGGCGTTTTCAGCCCATTACCGGCATATGGAAGAAACAGCAGTAAGCACAGGGAAATATCTGCTTCTAAATCCAAAACGCAGCTATCTAACAGAACGGTTGTCAATGTGTGCACTCAACTTCCAGAGTTAAACCCGTGTGTGGATTCAGCAGTCTGCAGAGACTTTCTCTGCAGAGTCCCCAAGACAGGTGTTTTCAGCCCATTACAGGCATATGGAAAGAAACAGCAGTAAGCACAGGGAAATATCTGCTTCTAAATCCAAAACGCAGCTATCTAACAGAACGGTTGTCAATGTGTGCACTCAACTTCCAGAGTTAAACCCGTGTGTGGATTCAGCAGTCTGCAAACACTTTCTCTGCAGAGTCCCAAGACAGGCGTTTTCAGCCCATTACCGGCATATGGAAGAAACAGCAGTAAGCACAGGGAAATATCTGCTTCTAAATCCAAAACGCAGCTATCTAACAGAACGGTTGTCAATGTGTGCACTCAACTTCCAGAGTTAAACCCGTGTGTGGATTCAGCAGTCTGCAGAGACTTTCTCTGCAGAGTCCCCAAAACAGGCGTTTTCAGCCCATTACCGGCATATGGAAGAAACAGCAGTAAGCACAGGGAAATATCTGCTTCTAAATCCAAAACGCAGCTATCTAACAGAACGGTTGTCAATGTGTGCACTCAACTTCCAGAGTTAAACCCGTGTGTGGATTCAGCAGTCTGCAGAGACTTTCTCTGCAGAGTCCCAAAACAGGCGTTTTCAGCCCATTACCGGCATATGGAAGAAACAGCAGTAAGCACAGGGAAATATCTGCTTCTAAATCCAAAACGCAGCTATCTAACAGAACGGTTGTCAATGTGTGCACTCAACTTCCAGAGTTAAAACCCATGTGTGGATTCAGCAGTCTGCAGAGACTTTCTCTGCAGAGTCCCAAAACAGGCGTTTTCAGCCCATTACCGGCATATGGAAGAAACAGCAGTAAGCACAGGGAAATATCTGCTTCTAAATCCAAAACGCAGCTATCTAACAGAACGGTTGTCAATGTGTGCACTCAACTTCCAGAGTTAAACCCGGTGTGTGGATTCAGCAGTCTGCAAAACACTTTCTCTGCAGAGTCCCAAGACAGGCGTTTTCAGCCAATTACCGGCATATGAAGAAACAGCAGTAAGCACAGGGAAATATCTGCTTCTAAATCCAAACGCAGCTATCTAACAGAACGGTTGTCAATGTGTGCACTCAACTTCCAGAGTTAAACCCGTGTGTGGATTCAGCAGTCTGCAGAGACTTTCTCTGCAGAGTCCCAAAACAGGCGTTTTCAGCCCATTACCGGCATATGGAAGAAACAGCAGTAAGCACAGGGGAAATATCTGCTTCTAAATCCAAAACGCAGCTATCTAACAGAACGGTTGTCAATGTGTGCACTCAACTTCCAGAGTTAAAACCCGTGTGTGGATTCAGCAGTCTGCAGAGACTTTCTCTGCAGAGTCCCAAAACAGGCGTTTTCAGCCCATTACCGGCATATGGAAGAAACAGCAGTAAGCACAGGGAAATATCTGCTTCTCATCCAAAACGCAGCTATCTAACAGAACGGTTGTCAATGTGTGCACTCAACTTCCAGAGTTAAACCCGTGTGTGGATTCAGCAGTCTGCAGAGACTTTCTCTGCAGAGTCCCAAGACAGGCGTTTTCAGCCCATTACCGGCATATGGAAGAAAGAGCAGTAAGCACAGGGAAATATCTGCTTCTAAATCCAAACGCAGCTATCTAACAGAACGGTTGTCAATGTGTGCACTCAACTTCCAGAGTTAAACCCGTGTGTGGATTCAGCAGTCTGCAAACACTTTCTCTGCAGAGTCCCCAAAACAGGCGTTTTCAGCCCATTACCGGCATATGGAAGAAACAGCAGTAAGCACAGGGAAATATCTGCTTCTAAATCCAAAACGCAGCTATCTAACAGAACGGTTGTCAATGTGTGCACTCAACTTCCAGAGTTAAACCCGTGTGTGGATTCAGCAGTCTGCAGAGACTTTCTCTGCAGAGTCCCAAGACAGGCGTTTTCAGCCCATTACCGGCATATGGAAGAAACAGCAGTAAGCACAGGGAAATATCTGCTTCTAAATCCAAAACGCAGCTATCTAACAGAACGGTTGTCAATGTGTGCACTCAACTTCCAGAGTTAAACCCGTGTGTGGATTCAGCAGTCTGCAGAGACTTTCTCTGCAGAGTCCCAAAACAGGCGTTTTCAGCCCATTACCGGCATATGGAAGAAACAGCAGTAAGCACAGGGAAATATCTGCTTCTAAATCCAAAACGCAGCTATCTAACAGAACGGTTGTCAATGTGTGCACTCAACTTCCAGAGTTAAACCCGTGTGTGGATTCAGCAGTCTGCAGAGACTTTCTCTGCAGAGTCCCAAAACAGGCGTTTTCAGCCCATTACCGGCATATGGAAGAAACAGCAGTAAGCACAGGGAAATATCTGCTTCTAAATCCAAAACGCAGCTATCTAACAGAACGGTTGTCAATGTGTGCACTCAACTTCCAGAGTTAAACCCGTGTGTGGATTCAGCAGTCTGCAGAGACTTTCTCTGCAGAGTCCCAAAACAGGCGTTTTCAGCCCATTACCGGCATATGGAAGAAACAGCAGTAAGCACAGGGAAATATCTGCTTCTAAATCCAAAACGCAGCTATCTAACAGAACGGTTGTCAATGTGTGCACTCAACTTCCAGAGTTAAACCCGTGTGTGGATTCAGCAGTCTGCAGAGACTTTCTCTGCAGAGTCCCAAAACAGGCGTTTTCAGCCCATTACCGGCATATGGAAGAAACAGCAGTAAGCACAGGGAAATATCTGCTTCTAAATCCAAAACGCAGCTATCTAACAGAACGGTTGTCAATGTGTGCACTCAACTTCCAGAGTTAAACCCGTGTGTGGATTCAGCAGTCTGCAGAGACTTTCTCTGCAGAGTCCCAAAACAGGCGTTTTCAGCCCATTACCGGCATATGGAAGAAACAGCAGTAAGCACAGGGAAATATCTGCTTCTAAATCCAAAACGCAGCTATCTAACAGAACGGTTGTCAATGTGTGCACTCAACTTCCAGAGTTAAACCCGTGTGTGGATTCAGCAGTCTGCAGAGACTTTCTCTGCAGAGTCCCAAAACAGGCGTTTTCAGCCCATTACCGGCATATGGAAGAAACAGCAGTAAGCACAGGGAAATATCTGCTTCTAAATCCAAAACGCAGCTATCTAACAGAACGGTTGTCAATGTGTGCACTCAACTTCCAGAGTTAAACCCGTGTGTGGATTCAGCAGTCTGCAGAGACTTTCTCTGCAGAGTCCCAAAACAGGCGTTTTCAGCCCATTACCGGCATATGGAAGAAACAGCAGTAAGCACAGGGAAATATCTGCTTCTAAATCCAAAACGCAGCTATCTAACAGAACGGTTGTCAATGTGTGCACTCAACTTCCAGAGTTAAACCCGTGTGTGGATTCAGCAGTCTGCAGACACTTTCTCTGCAGAGTCCCAAAACAGGCGTTTTCAGCCCATTACCGGCATATGGAAGAAACAGCAGTAAGCACAGGGAAATATCTGCTTCTAAATCCAAAACGCAGCTATCTAACAGAACGGTTGTCAATGTGTGCACTCAACTTCCAGAGTTAAACCCGTGTGTGGATTCAGCAGTCTGCAGAGACTTTCTCTGCAGAGTCCCAAGACAGGCGTTTTCAGCCCATTACCGGCATATGGAAGAAACAGCAGTAAGCACAGGGAAATATCTGCTTCTAAATCCAAAACGCAGCTATCTAACAGAACGGTTGTCAATGTGTGCACTCAACTTCCAGAGTTAAACCCGTGTGTGGATTCAGCAGTCTGCAGAGACTTTCTCTGCAGAGTCCCAAGACAGGCGTTTTCAGCCCATTACCGGCATATGGAAGAAACAGCAGTAAGCACAGGGAAATATCTGCTTCTAAATCCAAAACGCAGCTCTCTAACAGAACGGTTGTCAATGTGTGCACTCAACTTCCAGAGTTAAACCCGTATGTGGATTCAGCAGTCTGCAGAGACTTTCTCTGCAGAGTCCCAAAACAGGCGTTTTCAGCCCATTACCGGCATATGGAAGAAACAGCAGTAAGCACAGGGAAATATCTGCTTCTAAATCCAAAACGCAGCTATCTAACAGAACGGTTGTCAATGTGTGCACTCAACTTCCAGAGTTAAACCCGTGTGTGGATTCAGCAGTCTGCAGAGACTTTCTCTGCAGAGTCCCAAAACAGGCGTTTTCAGCCCATTACCGGCATATGGAAGAAACAGCAGTGAGCACAGGGAAATACCTGCTTCTAAATCCAAAACGCAGCTCTCTAACAGAACGGTTGTCAATGTGTGCACTCAACTTCCAGAGTTAAACCCGTGTGTGGATTCAGCAGTCTGCAAACACTTTCTCTGCAGAGTCCCAAAACAGGCGTTTTCAGCCCATTACCGGCATATGGAAGAAACAGCAGTAAGCACAGGGAAATATCTGCTTCTAAATCCAAAACGCAGCTATCTAACAGAACGGTTGTCAATGTGTGCACTCAACTTCCAGAGTTAAACCCGTGTGTGGATTCAGCAGTCTGCAGAGACTTTCTCTGCAGAGTCCCAAAACAGGCGTTTTCAGCCCATTACCGGCATATGGAAGAAACAGCAGTAAGCACAGGGAAATATCTGCTTCTAAATCCAAAACGCAGCTATCTAACAGAACGGTTGTCAATGTGTGCACTCAACTTCCAGAGTTAAACCCGTGTGTGGATTCAGCAGTCTGCAGAGACTTTCTCTGCAGAGTCCCAAAACAGGCGTTTTCAGCCCATTACCGGCATATGGAAGAAACAGCAGTAAGCACAGGGAAATATCTGCTTCTAAATCCAAAACGCAGCTATCTAACAGAACGGTTGTCAATGTGTGCACTCAACTTCCAGAGTTAAACCCGTGTGTGGATTCAGCAGTCTGCAGAGACTTTCTCTGCAGAGTCCCAAAACAGGCGTTTTCAGCCCATTACCGGCATATGGAAGAAACAGCAGTAAGCACAGGGAAATATCTGCTTCTAAATCCAAAACGCAGCTATCTAACAGAACGGTTGTCAATGTGTGCACTCAACTTCCAGAGTTAAACCCGTGTGTGGATTCAGCAGTCTGCAGAGACTTTCTCTGCAGAGTCCCAAAACAGGCGTTTTCAGCCCATTACCGGCATATGGAAGAAACAGCAGTAAGCACAGGGAAATATCTGCTTCTAAATCCAAAACGCAGCTATCTAACAGAACGGTTGTCAATGTGTGCACTCAACTTCCAGAGTTAAACCCGTGTGTGGATTCAGCAGTCTGCAGAGACTTTCTCTGCAGAGTCCCAAAACAGGCGTTTTCAGCCCATTACCGGCATATGGAAGAAACAGCAGTAAGCACAGGGAAATATCTGCTTCTAAATCCAAAACGCAGCTATCTAACAGAACGGTTGTCAATGTGTGCACTCAACTTCCAGAGTTAAACCCGTGTGTGGATTCAGCAGTCTGCAGACACTTTCTCTGCAGAGTCCCAAAACAGGCGTTTTCAGCCCATTACCGGCATATGGAAGAAACAGCAGTAAGCACAGGGAAATATCTGCTTCTAAATCCAAAACGCAGCTATCTAACAGAACGGTTGTCAATGTGTGCACTCAACTTCCAGAGTTAAACCCGTGTGTGGATTCAGCAGTCTGCAGAGACTTTCTCTGCAGAGTCCCAAGACAGGCGTTTTCAGCCCATTACCGGCATATGGAAGAAACAGCAGTAAGCACAGGGAAATATCTGCTTCTAAATCCAAAACGCAGCTATCTAACAGAACGGTTGTCAATGTGTGCACTCAACTTCCAGAGTTAAACCCGTGTGTGGATTCAGCAGTCTGCAGAGACTTTCTCTGCAGAGTCCCAAGACAGGCGTTTTCAGCCCATTACCGGCATATGGAAGAAACAGCAGTAAGCACAGGGAAATATCTGCTTCTAAATCCAAAACGCAGCTCTCTAACAGAACGGTTGTCAATGTGTGCACTCAACTTCCAGAGTTAAACCCGTATGTGGATTCAGCAGTCTGCAGAGACTTTCTCTGCAGAGTCCCAAAACAGGCGTTTTCAGCCCATTACCGGCATATGGAAGAAACAGCAGTAAGCACAGGGAAATATCTGCTTCTAAATCCAAAACGCAGCTATCTAACAGAACGGTTGTCAATGTGTGCACTCAACTTCCAGAGTTAAACCCGTGTGTGGATTCAGCAGTCTGCAGAGACTTTCTCTGCAGAGTCCCAAAACAGGCGTTTTCAGCCCATTACCGGCATATGGAAGAAACAGCAGTGAGCACAGGGAAATACCTGCTTCTAAATCCAAAACGCAGCTCTCTAACAGAACGGTTGTCAATGTGTGCACTCAACTTCCAGAGTTAAACCCGTGTGTGGATTCAGCAGTCTGCAAACACTTTCTCTGCAGAGTCCCAAAACAGGCGTTTTCAGCCCATTACCGGCATATGGAAGAAACAGCAGTAAGCACAGGGAAATATCTGCTTCTAAATCCAAAACGCAGCTATCTAACAGAACGGTTGTCAATGTGTGCACTCAACTTCCAGAGTTAAACCCGTGTGTGGATTCAGCAGTCTGCAGAGACTTTCTCTGCAGAGTCCCAAAACAGGCGTTTTCAGCCCATTACCGGCATATGGAAGAAACAGCAGTAAGCACAGGGAAATATCTGCTTCTAAATCCAAAACGCAGCTATCTAACAGAACGGTTGTCAATGTGTGCACTCAACTTCCAGAGTTAAACCCGTGTGTGGATTCAGCAGTCTGCAGAGACTTTCTCTGCAGAGTCCCAAAACAGGCGTTTTCAGCCCATTACCGGCATATGGAAGAAACAGCAGTAAGCACAGGGAAATATCTGCTTCTAAATCCAAAACGCAGCTATCTAACAGAACGGTTGTCAATGTGTGCACTCAACTTCCAGAGTTAAACCCGTGTGTGGATTCAGCAGTCTGCAGAGACTTTCTCTGCAGAGTCCCAAAACAGGCGTTTTCAGCCCATTACCGGCATATGGAAGAAACAGCAGTAAGCACAGGGAAATATCTGCTTCTAAATCCAAAACGCAGCTATCTAACAGAACGGTTGTCAATGTGTGCACTCAACTTCCAGAGTTAAACCCGTGTGTGGATTCAGCAGTCTGCAGAGACTTTCTCTGCAGAGTCCCAAAACAGGCGTTTTCAGCCCATTACCGGCATATGGAAGAAACAGCAGTAAGCACAGGGAAATATCTGCTTCTAAATCCAAAACGCAGCTATCTAACAGAACGGTTGTCAATGTGTGCACTCAACTTCCAGAGTTAAACCCGTGTGTGGATTCAGCAGTCTGCAGAGACTTTCTCTGCAGAGTCCCAAAACAGGCGTTTTCAGCCCATTACCGGCATATGGAAGAAACAGCAGTAAGCACAGGGAAATATCTGCTTCTAAATCCAAAACGCAGCTATCTAACAGAACGGTTGTCAATGTGTGCACTCAACTTCCAGAGTTAAACCCGTGTGTGGATTCAGCAGTCTGCAGACACTTTCTCTGCAGAGTCCCAAAACAGGCGTTTTCAGCCCATTACCGGCATATGGAAGAAACAGCAGTAAGCACAGGGAAATATCTGCTTCTAAATCCAAAACGCAGCTATCTAACAGAACGGTTGTCAATGTGTGCACTCAACTTCCAGAGTTAAACCCGTGTGTGGCTTCAGCAGTCTGCAGAGACTTTCTCTGCAGAGTCCCAAAACAGGCGTTTTCAGCCCATTACCGGCATATGGAAGAAACAGCAGTAAGCACAGGGAAATATCTGCTTCTAAATCCAAAACGCAGCTATCTAACAGAACGGTTGTCAATGTGTGCACTCAACTTCCAGAGTTAAACCCGTGTGTGGATTCAGCAGTCTGCAGAGACTTTCTCTGCAGAGTCCCAAGACAGGCGTTTTCAGCCCATTACCGGCATATGGAAGAAACAGCAGTAAGCACAGGGAAATATCTGCTTCTAAATCCAAAACGCAGCTATCTAACAGAACGGTTGTCAATGTGTGCACTCAACTTCCAGAGTTAAACCCGTGTGTGGATTCAGCAGTCTGCAGAGACTTTCTCTGCAGAGTCCCAAGACAGGCGTTTTCAGCCCATTACCGGCATATGGAAGAAACAGCAGTAAGCACAGGGAAATATCTGCTTCTAAATCCAAAACGCAGCTCTCTAACAGAACGGTTGTCAATGTGTGCACTCAACTTCCAGAGTTAAACCCGTATGTGGATTCAGCAGTCTGCAGAGACTTTCTCTGCAGAGTCCCAAAACAGGCGTTTTCAGCCCATTACCGGCATATGGAAGAAACAGCAGTAAGCACAGGGAAATATCTGCTTCTAAATCCAAAACGCAGCTATCTAACAGAACGGTTGTCAATGTGTGCACTCAACTTCCAGAGTTAAACCCGTGTGTGGATTCAGCAGTCTGCAGAGACTTTCTCTGCAGAGTCCCAAAACAGGCGTTTTCAGCCCATTACTGGCATATGGAAGAAACAGCAGTGAGCACAGGGAAATACCTGCTTCTAAATCAAAAACGCAGCTCTCTAACAGAACGGTTGTCAATGTGTGCACTCAACTTCCAGAGTTAAACCCGTGTGTGGATTCAGCAGTCTGCAAACACTTTCTCTGCAGAGTCCCAAAACAGGCGTTTTCAGCCCATTACCGGCATATGGAAGAAACAGCAGTAAGCACAGGGAAATATCTGCTTCTAAATCCAAAACGCAGCTATCTAACAGAACGGTTGTCAATGTGTGCACTCAACTTCCAGAGTTAAACCCGTGTGTGGATTCAGCAGTCTGCAGAGACTTTCTCTGCAGAGTCCCAAAACAGGCGTTTTCAGCCCATTACCGGCATATGGAAGAAACAGCAGTAAGCACAGGGAAATATCTGCTTCTAAATCCAAAACGCAGCGATCTAACAGAACGGTTGTCAATGTGTGCACTCAACTTCCAGAGTTAAACCCGTGTGTGGATTCAGCAGTCTGCAGAGACTTTCTCTGCAGAGTCCCAAGACAGGCGTTTTCAGCCCATTACCGGCATATGGAAGAAACAGCAGTAAGCACAGGGAAATATCTGCTTCTAAATCCAAAACGCAGCTATCTAACAGAACGGTTGTCAATGTGTGCACTCAACTTCCAGAGTTAAACCCGTGTGTGGATTCAGCAGTCTGCAGAGACTTTCTCTGCAGAGTCCCAAAACAGGCGTTTTCAGCCCATTACCGGCATATGGAAGAAACAGCAGTAAGCACAGGGAAATATCTGCTTCTAAATCCAAAACGCAGCTATCTAACAGAACGGTTGTCAATGTGTGCACTCAACTTCCAGAGTTAAACCCGTGTGTGGATTCAGCAGTCTGCAGAGACTTTCTCTGCAGAGTCCCAAAACAGGCGTTTTCAGCCCATTACCGGCATATGGAAGAAACAGCAGTAAGCACAGGGAAATATCTGCTTCTAAATCCAAAACGCAGCTATCTAACAGAACGGTTGTCAATGTGTGCACTCAACTTCCAGAGTTAAACCCGTGTGTGGATTCAGCAGTCTGCAGAGACTTTCTCTGCAGAGTCCCAAAACAGGCGTTTTCAGCCCATTACCGGCATATGGAAGAAACAGCAGTAAGCACAGGGAAATATCTGCTTCTAAATCCAAAACGCAGCTATCTAACAGAACGGTTGTCAATGTGTGCACTCAACTTCCACAGTTAAACCCGTGTGTGGATTCAGCAGTCTGCAGAGACTTTCTCTGCAGAGTCCCAAAACAGGCGTTTTCAGCCCATTACCGGCATATGGAAGAAACAGCAGTAAGCACAGTGAAATATCTGCTTCTAAATCCAAAACGCAGCTATCTAACAGAACGGTTGTCAATGTGTGCACTCAACTTCCAGAGTTAAACCCCTGTGTGGATTCAGCAGTCTGCAGAGACTTTCTCTGCAGAGTCCCAAAACAGGCGTTTTCAGCCCATTACCGGCATATGGAAGAAACAGCAGTAAGCACAGGGAAATATCTGCTTCTAAATCCAAAACGCAGCTATCTAACAGAACGGTTGTCAATGTGTGCACTCAACTTCCAGAGTTAAACCCGTGTGTGGATTCAGCAGTCTGCAGAGACTTTCTCTGCAGAGTCCCAAAACAGGCGTTTTCAGCCCATTACCGGCATATGGAAGAAACAGCAGTAAGCACAGGGAAATATCTGCTTCTAAATCCAAAACGCAGCTATCTAACAGAACGGTTGTCAATGTGTGCACTCAACTTCCAGAGTTAAACCCGTGTGTGGATTCAGCAGTCTGCAGAGACTTTCTCTGCAGAGTCCCAAAACAGGCGTTTTCAGCCCATTACCGGCATATGGAAGAAACAGCAGTAAGCACAGGGAAATATCTGCTTCTAAATCCAAAACGCAGCTATCTAACAGAACGGTTGTCAATGTGTGCACTCAACTTCCAGAGTTAAACCCGTGTGTGGATTCAGCAGTCTGCAGAGACTTTCTCTGCAGAGTCCCAAAACAGGCGTTTTCAGCCCATTACCGGCATATGGAAGAAACAGCAGTAAGCACAGGGAAATATCTGCTTCTAAATCCAAAACGCAGCTATCTAACAGAACGGTTGTCAATGTGTGCACTCAACTTCCAGAGTTAAACCCGTGTGTGGATTCAGCAGTCTGCAGAGACTTTCTCTGCAGAGTCCCAAAACAGGCGTTTTCAGCCCATTACCGGCATATGGAAGAAACAGCAGTAAGCACAGGGAAATATCTGCTTCTAAATCCAAAACGCAGCTATCTAACAGAACGGTTGTCAATGTGTGCACTCAACTTCCAGAGTTAAACCCGTGTGTGGATTCAGCAGTCTGCAGAGACTTTCTCTGCAGAGTCCCAAAACAGGCGTTTTCAGCCCATTACCGGCATATGGAAGAAACAGCAGTAAGCACAGGGAAATATCTGCTTCTAAATCCAAAACGCAGCTATCTAACAGAACGGTTGTCAATGTGTGCACTCAACTTCCAGAGTTAAACCCGTGTGTGGATTCAGCAGTCTGCAGAGACTTTCTCTGCAGAGTCCCAAGACAGGCGTTTACAGCCGATTACCGGCATATGGAAGAAAGAGCAGTAAGCACAGGGAAATATCTGCTTCTAAATCCAAACGCAGCTATCTAACAGAACGGTTGTCAATGTGTGCACTCAACTTCCAGAGTTAAACCCGTGTGTGGATTCAGCAGTCTGCAAACACTTTCTCTGCAGAGTCCCAAAACAGGCGTTTTCAGCCCATTACCGGCATATGGAAGAAACAGCAGTAAGCACAGGGAAATATCTGCTTCTAAATCCAAAACGCAGCTATCTAACAGAACGGTTGTCAATGTGTGCACTCAACTTCCAGAGTTAAACCCGTGTGTGGATTCAGCAGTCTGCAGAGACTTTCTCTGCAGAGTCCCAAGACAGGTGTTTTCAGCCCATTACAGGCATATGGAAGAAACAGCAGTAAGCACAGGGAAATATCTGCTTCTAAATCCAAAACGCAGCTATCTAACAGAACGGTTGTCAATGTGTGCACTCAACTTCCAGAGTTAAACCCGTGTGTGGATTCAGCAGTCTGCAAACACTTTCTCTGCAGAGTCCCAAGACAGGCGTTTTCAGCCCATTACCGGCATATGGAAGAAACAGCAGTAAGCACAGGGAAATATCTGCTTCTAAATCCAAAACGCAGCTATCTAACAGAACGGTTGTCAATGTGTGCACTCAACTTCCAGAGTTAAACCCGTGTGTGGATTCAGCAGTCTGCAGAGACTTTCTCTGCAGAGTCCCAAGACAGGCGTTTTCAGCCCATTACCGGCATATGGAAGAAACAGCAGTAAGCACAGGGAAATATCTGCTTCTAAATCCAAAACGCAGCTATCTAACAGAACGGTTGTCAATGTGTGCACTCAACTTCCAGAGTTAAACCCGTGTGTGGATTCAGCAGTCTGCAGAGACTTTCTCTGCAGAGTCCCAAAACAGGCGTTTTCAGCCCATTACCGGCATATGGAAGAAACAGCAGTAAGCACAGGGAAATATCTGCTTCTAAATCCAAAACGCAGCTATCTAACAGAACGGTTGTCAATGTGTGCACTCAACTTCCAGAGTTAAACCCGTGTGTGGATTCAGCAGTCTGCAGAGACTTTCTCTGCAGAGTCCCAAAACAGGCGTTTTCAGCCCATTACCGGCATATGGAAGAAACAGCAGTAAGCACAGGGAAATATCTGCTTCTAAATCCAAAACGCAGCTATCTAACAGAACGGTTGTCAATGTGTGCACTCAACTTCCAGAGTTAAACCGGTGTGTGGATTCAGCAGTCTGCAAACACTTTCTCTGCAGAGTCCCAAGACAGGCGTTTTCAGCCAATTACCGGCATATGGAAGAAACAGCAGTAAGCACAGGGAAATATCTGCTTCTAAATCCAAAACGCAGCTATCTAACAGAACGGTTGTCAATGTGTGCACTCAACTTCCAGAGTTAAACCCGTGTGTGGATTCAGCAGTCTGCAGAGACTTTCTCTGCAGAGTCCCAAAACAGGCGTTTTCAGCCCATTACCGGCATATGGAAGAAACAGCAGTAAGCACAGGGAAATATCTGCTTCTAAATCCAAAACGCAGCTATCTAACAGAACGGTTGTCAATGTGTGCACTCAACTTCCAGAGTTAAACCCGTGTGTGGATTCAGCAGTCTGCAGAGACTTTCTCTGCAGAGTCCCAAAACAGGCGTTTTCAGCCCATTACCGGCATATGGAAGAAACAGCAGTAAGCACAGGGAAATATCTGCTTCTAAATCCAAAACGCAGCTATCTAACAGAACGGTTGTCAATGTGTGCACTCAACTTCCAGAGTTAAACCCGTGTGTGGATTCAGCAGTCTGCAGAGACTTTCTCTGCAGAGTCCCAAGACAGGCGTTTTCAGCCCATTACCGGCATATGGAAGAAAGAGCAGTAAGCACAGGGAAATATCTGCTTCTAAATCCAAACGCAGCTATCTAACAGAACGGTTGTCAATGTGTGCACTCAACTTCCAGAGTTAAACCCGTGTGTGGATTCAGCAGTCTGCAAACACTTTCTCTGCAGAGTCCCAAAACAGGCGTTTTCAGCCCATTACCGGCATATGGAAGAAACAGCAGTAAGCACAGGGAAATATCTGCTTCTAAATCCAAAACGCAGCTATCTAACAGAACGGTTGTCAATGTGTGCACTCAACTTCCAGAGTTAAACCCGTGTGTGGATTCAGCAGTCTGCAGAGACTTTCTCTGCAGAGTCCCAAGACAGGTGTTTTCAGCCCATTACAGGCATATGGAAGAAACAGCAGTAAGCACAGGGAAATATCTGCCTCTAAATCCAAAACGCAGCTATCTAACAGAACGGTTGTCAATGTGTGCACTCAACTTCCAGAGTTAAACCCGTGTGTGGATTCAGCAGTCTGCAGAGACTTTCTCTGCAGAGTCCCAAGACAGGCGTTTTCAGCCCATTACCGGCATATGGAAGAAACAGCAGTAAGCACAGGGAAATATCTGCTTCTAAATCCAAAACGCAGCTATCTAACAGAACGGTTGTCAATGTGTGCACTCAACTTCCAGAGTTAAACCCGTGTGTGGATTCAGCAGTCTGCAGAGACTTTCTCTGCAGAGTCCCAAGACAGGCGTTTTCAGCCCATTACCGGCATATGGAAGAAACAGCAGTAAGCACAGGGAAATATCTGCTTCTAAATCCAAAACGCAGCTCTCTAACAGAACGGTTGTCAATGTGTGCACTCAACTTCCAGAGTTAAACCCGTATGTGGATTCAGCAGTCTGCAGAGACTTTCTCTGCAGAGTCCCAAAACAGGCGTTTTCAGCCCATTACCGGCATATGGAAGAAACAGCAGTAAGCACAGGGAAATATCTGCTTCTAAATCCAAAACGCAGCTATCTAACAGAACGGTTGTCAATGTGTGCACTCAACTTCCAGAGTTAAACCCGTGTGTGGATTCAGCAGTCTGCAGAGACTTTCTCTGCAGAGTCCCAAAACAGGCGTTTTCAGCCCATTACCGGCATATGGAAGAAACAGCAGTGAGCACAGGGAAATACCTGCTTCTAAATCAAAAACGCAGCTCTCTAACAGAACGGTTGTCAATGTGTGCACTCAACTTCCAGAGTTAAACCCGTGTGTGGATTCAGCAGTCTGCAAACACTTTCTCTGCAGAGTCCCAAAACAGGCGTTTTCAGCCCATTACCGGCATATGGAAGAAACAGCAGTAAGCACAGGGAAATATCTGCTTCTAATTCCAAAACGCAGCTATCTAACAGAACGGTTGTCAATGTGTGCACTCAACTTCCAGAGTTAAACCCGTGTGTGGATTCAGCAGTCTGCAGAGACTTTCTCTGCAGAGTCCCAAAACAGGCGTTTTCAGCCCATTACCGGCATATGGAAGAAACAGCAGTAAGCACAGGGAAATATCTGCTTCTAAATCCAAAACGCAGCTATCTAACAGAACGGTTGTCAATGTGTGCACTCAACTTCCAGAGTTAAACCCGTGTGTGGATTCAGCAGTCTGCAGAGACTTTCTCTGCAGAGTCCCAAGACAGGCGTTTTCAGCCCATTACCGGCATATGGAAGAAACAGCAGTAAGCACAGGGAAATATCTGCTTCTAAATCCAAAACGCAGCTATCTAACAGAACGGTTGTCAATGTGTGCACTCAACTTCCAGAGTTAAACCCGTGTGTGGATTCAGCAGTCTGCAGAGACTTTCTCTGCAGAGTCCCAAAACAGGCGTTTTCAGCCCATTACCGGCATATGGAAGAAACAGCAGTAAGCACAGGGAAATATCTGCTTCTAAATCCAAAACGCAGCTATCTAACAGAACGGTTGTCAATGTGTGCACTCAACTTCCAGAGTTAAACCCGTGTGTGGATTCAGCAGTCTGCAGAGACTTTCTCTGCAGAGTCCCAAAACAGGCGTTTTCAGCCCATTACCGGCATATGGAAGAAACAGCAGTAAGCACAGGGAAATATCTGCTTCTAAATCCAAAACGCAGCTATCTAACAGAACGGTTGTCAATGTGTGCACTCAACTTCCAGAGTTAAACCCGTGTGTGGATTCAGCAGTCTGCAGAGACTTTCTCTGCAGAGTCCCAAAACAGGCGTTTTCAGCCCATTACCGGCATATGGAAGAAACAGCAGTAAGCACAGGGAAATATCTGCTTCTAAATCCAAAACGCAGCTATCTAACAGAACGGTTGTCAATGTGTGCACTCAACTTCCAGAGTTAAACCCGTGTGTGGATTCAGCAGTCTGCAGAGACTTTCTCTGCAGAGTCCCAAAACAGGCGTTTTCAGCCCATTACCGGCATATGGAAGAAACAGCAGTAAGCACAGGGAAATATCTGCTTCTAAATCCAAAACGCAGCTATCTAACAGAACGGTTGTCAATGTGTGCACTCAACTTCCAGAGTTAAACCCGTGTGTGGATTCAGCAGTCTGCAGAGACTTTCTCTGCAGAGTCCCAAAACAGGCGTTTTCAGCCCATTACCGGCATATGGAAGAAACAGCAGTAAGCACAGGGAAATATCTGCTTCTAAATCCAAAACGCAGCTATCTAACAGAACGGTTGCCAATGTGTGCACTCAACTTCCAGAGTTAAACCCGTGTGTGGATTCAGCAGTCTGCAGAGACTTTCTCTGCAGAGTCCCAAAACAGGCGTTTTCAGCCCATTACCGGCATATGGAAGAAACAGCAGTGAGCACAGGGAAATACCTGCTTCTAAATCCAAAACGCAGCTATCTAACAGAACGGTTGTCAATGTGTGCACTCAACTTCCAGAGTTAAACCCGTGTGTGGATTCAGCAGTCTGCAGAGACTTTCTCTGCAGAGTCCCAAAACAGGCGTTTTCAGCCCATTACCGGCATATGGAAGAAACAGCAGTAAGCACAGGGAAATATCTGCTTCTAAATCCAAAACGCAGCTATCTAACAGAACGGTTGTCAATGTGTGCACTCAACTTCCAGAGTTAAACCCGTGTGTGGATTCAGCAGTCTGCAGAGACTTTCTCTGCAGAGTCCCAAAACAGGCGTTTTCAGCCCATTACCGGCATATGGAAGAAACAGCAGTAAGCACAGGGAAATATCTGCTTCTAAATCCAAAACGCAGCTATCTAACAGAACGGTTGTCAATGTGTGCACTCAACTTCCAGAGTTAAACCCGTGTGTGGATTCAGCAGTCTGCAGAGACTTTCTCTGCAGAGTCCCAAAACAGGCGTTTTCAGCCCATTACCGGCATATGGAAGAAACAGCAGTAAGCACAGGGAAATATCTGCTTCTAAATCCAAAACGCAGCTATCTAACAGAACGGTTGTCAATGTGTGCACTCAACTTCCAGAGTTAAACCCGTGTGTGGATTCAGCAGTCTGCAGAGACTTTCTCTGCAGAGTCCCAAAACAGGCGTTTTCAGCCCATTACCGGCATATGGAAGAAACAGCAGTAAGCACAGGGAAATATCTGCTTCTAAATCCAAAACGCAGCTATCTAACAGAACGGTTGTCAATGTGTGCACTCAACTTCCAGAGTTAAACCCGTGTGTGGATTCAGCAGTCTGCAGAGACTTTCTCTGCAGAGTCCCAAGACAGGCGTTTACAGCCGATTACCGGCATATGGAAGAAAGAGCAGTAAGCACAGGGAAATATCTGCTTCTAAATCCAAACGCAGCTATCTAACAGAACGGTTGTCAATGTGTGCACTCAACTTCCAGAGTTAAACCCGTGTGTGGATTCAGCAGTCTGCAAACACTTTCTCTGCAGAGTCCCAAAACAGGCGTTTTCAGCCCATTACCGGCATATGGAAGAAACAGCAGTAAGCACAGGGAAATATCTGCTTCTAAATCCAAAACGCAGCTATCTAACAGAACGGTTGTCAATGTGTGCACTCAACTTCCAGAGTTAAACCCGTGTGTGGATTCAGCAGTCTGCAGAGACTTTCTCTGCAGAGTCCCAAGACAGGTGTTTTCAGCCCATTACAGGCATATGGAAGAAACAGCAGTAAGCACAGGGAAATATCTGCTTCTAAATCCAAAACGCAGCTATCTAACAGAACGGTTGTCAATGTGTGCACTCAACTTCCAGAGTTAAACCCGTGTGTGGATTCAGCAGTCTGCAAACACTTTCTCTGCAGAGTCCCAAGACAGGCGTTTTCAGCCCATTACCGGCATATGGAAGAAACAGCAGTAAGCACAGGGAAATATCTGCTTCTAAATCCAAAACGCAGCTATCTAACAGAACGGTTGTCAATGTGTGCACTCAACTTCCAGAGTTAAACCCGTGTGTGGATTCAGCAGTCTGCAGAGACTTTCTCTGCAGAGTCCCAAAACAGGCGTTTTCAGCCCATTACCGGCATATGGAAGAAACAGCAGTAAGCACAGGGAAATATCTGCTTCTAAATCCAAAACGCAGCTATCTAACAGAACGGTTGTCAATGTGTGCACTCAACTTCCAGAGTTAAACCCGTGTGTGGATTCAGCAGTCTGCAGAGACTTTCTCTGCAGAGTCCCAAAACAGGCGTTTTCAGCCCATTACCGGCATATGGAAGAAACAGCAGTAAGCACAGGGAAATATCTGCTTCTAAATCCAAAACGCAGCTATCTAACAGAACGGTTGTCAATGTGTGCACTCAACTTCCAGAGTTAAACCCGTGTGTGGATTCAGCAGTCTGCAGAGACTTTCTCTGCAGAGTCCCAAAACAGGCGTTTTCAGCCCATTACCGGCATATGGAAGAAACAGCAGTAAGCACAGGGAAATATCTGCTTCTAAATCCAAAACGCAGCTATCTAACAGAACGGTTGTCAATGTGTGCACTCAACTTCCAGAGTTAAACCCGTGTGTGGATTCAGCAGTCTGCAAACACTTTCTCTGCAGAGTCCCAAGACAGGCGTTTTCAGCCAATTACCGGCATATGGAAGAAACAGCAGTAAGCACAGGGAAATATCTGCTTCTAAATCCAAAACGCAGCTATCTAACAGAACGGTTGTCAATGTGTGCACTCAACTTCCAGAGTTAAACCCGTGTGTGGATTCAGCAGTCTGCAGAGACTTTCTCTGCAGAGTCCCAAAACAGGCGTTTTCAGCCCATTACCGGCATATGGAAGAAACAGCAGTAAGCACAGGGAAATATCTGCTTCTAAATCCAAAACGCAGCTATCTAACAGAACGGTTGTCAATGTGTGCACTCAACTTCCAGAGTTAAACCCGTGTGTGGATTCAGCAGTCTGCAGAGACTTTCTCTGCAGAGTCCCAAAACAGGCGTTTTCAGCCCATTACCGGCATATGGAAGAAACAGCAGTAAGCACAGGGAAATATCTGCTTCTAAATCCAAAACGCAGCTATCTAACAGAACGGTTGTCAATGTGTGCACTCAACTTCCAGAGTTAAACCCGTGTGTGGATTCAGCAGTCTGCAGAGACTTTCTCTGCAGAGTCCCAAGACAGGCGTTTTCAGCCCATTACCGGCATATGGAAGAAAGAGCAGTAAGCACAGGGAAATATCTGCTTCTAAATCCAAACGCAGCTATCTAACAGAACGGTTGTCAATGTGTGCACTCAACTTCCAGAGTTAAACCCGTGTGTGGATTCAGCAGTCTGCAAACACTTTCTCTGCAGAGTCCCAAAACAGGCGTTTTCAGCCCATTACCGGCATATGGAAGAAACAGCAGTAAGCACAGGGAAATATCTGCTTCTAAATCCAAAACGCAGCTATCTAACAGAACGGTTGTCAATGTGTGCACTCAACTTCCAGAGTTAAACCCGTGTGTGGATTCAGCAGTCTGCAGAGACTTTCTCTGCAGAGTCCCAAGACAGGTGTTTTCAGCCCATTACAGGCATATGGAAGAAACAGCAGTAAGCACAGGGAAATATCTGCTTCTAAATCCAAAACGCAGCTATCTAACAGAACGGTTGTCAATGTGTGCACTCAACTTCCAGAGTTAAACCCGTGTGTGGATTCAGCAGTCTGCAGAGACTTTCTCTGCAGAGTCCCAAAACAGGCGTTTTCAGCCCATTACCGGCATATGGAAGAAACAGCAGTAAGCACAGGGAAATATCTGCTTCTAAATCCAAAACGCAGCTATCTAACAGAACGGTTGTCAATGTGTGCACTCAACTTCCAGAGTTAAACCCGTGTGTGGATTCAGCAGTCTGCAGAGACTTTCTCTGCAGAGTCCCAAAACAGGCGTTTTCAGCCCATTACCGGCATATGGAAGAAACAGCAGTAAGCACAGGGAAATATCTGCTTCTAAATCCAAAACGCAGCTATCTAACAGAACGGTTGTCAATGTGTGCACTCAACTTCCAGAGTTAAACCCGTGTGTGGATTCAGCAGTCTGCAGAGACTTTCTCTGCAGAGTCCCAAAACAGGCGTTTTCAGCCCATTACCGGCATATGGAAGAAACAGCAGTAAGCACAGGGAAATATCTGCTTCTAAATCCAAAACGCAGCTATCTAACAGAACGGTTGTCAATGTGTGCACTCAACTTCCAGAGTTAAACCCGTGTGTGGATTCAGCAGTCTGCAAACACTTTCTCTGCAGAGTCCCAAGACAGGCGTTTTCAGCCAATTACCGGCATATGGAAGAAACAGCAGTAAGCACAGGGAAATATCTGCTTCTAAATCCAAAACGCAGCTATCTAACAGAACGGTTGTCAATGTGTGCACTCAACTTCCAGAGTTAAACCCGTGTGTGGATTCAGCAGTCTGCAGAGACTTTCTCTGCAGAGTCCCAAAACAGGCGTTTTCAGCCCATTACCGGCATATGGAAGAAACAGCAGTAAGCACAGGGAAATATCTGCTTCTAAATCCAAAACGCAGCTATCTAACAGAACGGTTGTCAATGTGTGCACTCAACTTCCAGAGTTAAACCCGTGTGTGGATTCAGCAGTCTGCAAACACTTTCTCTGCAGAGTTCCAAGACAGGCGTTTTCAGCCCATTACCGACATATGGAAGAAACAGCAGTAAGCACAGGGAAATATCTGCTTCTAAATCCAAAACGCAGCTATCTAACAGAACGGTTGTCAATGTGTGCACTCAACTTCCAGTGTTAAACCCGTGTGTGGATTCAGCAGTCTGCAGAGACTTTCTCTGCAGAGTCCCAAAACAGGCGTTTTCAGCCCATTACCGGCATATGGAAGAAACAGCAGTAAGCACAGGGAAATATCTGCTTCTAAATCCAAAACGCAGCTATCTAACAGAACGGTTGTCAATGTGTGCACTCAACTTCCAGAGTTAAACCCGTGTGTGGATTCAGCAGTCTGCAGAGACTTTCTCTGCAGAGTCCCAAAACAGGCGTTTTCAGCCCATTACCGGCATATGGAAGAAACAGCAGTAAGCACAGGGAAATATCTGCTTCTAAATCCAAAACGCAGCTATCTAACAG
This sequence comes from Aotus nancymaae, assembly GCF_030222135.1. Classification (NCBI taxonomy): domain Eukaryota; kingdom Metazoa; phylum Chordata; class Mammalia; order Primates; family Aotidae; genus Aotus; species Aotus nancymaae. The sequence continues at coordinate 96,837 of NW_026988538.1, read as the reverse complement.
AACGGTTGTCAATGTGTGCACTCAACTTCCAGAGTTAAACCCGTGTGTGGATTCAGCAGTCTGCAGAGACTTTCTCTGCAGAGTCCCAAAACAGGCGTTTTCAGCCCATTACCGGCATATGGAAGAAACAGCAGTAAGCACAGGGAAATATCTGCTTCTAAATCCAAAACGCAGCTATCTAACAGAACGGTTGTCAATGTGTGCACTCAACTTCCAGAGTTAAACCCGTGTGTGGATTCAGCAGTCTGCAGAGACTTTCTCTGCAGAGTCCCAAAACAGGCGTTTTCAGCCCATTACCGGCATATGGAAGAAACAGCAGTAAGCACAGGGAAATATCTGCTTCTAAATCCAAAACGCAGCTATCTAACAGAACGGTTGTCAATGTGTGCACTCAACTTCCAGAGTTAAACCCGTGTGTGGCTTCAGCAGTCTGCAGAGACTTTCTCTGCAGAGTCCCAAAACAGGCGTTTTCAGCCCATTACCGGCATATGGAAGAAACAGCAGTAAGCACAGGGAAATATCTGCTTCTAAATCCAAAACGCAGCTATCTAACAGAACGGTTGTCAATGTGTGCACTCAACTTCCAGAGTTAAACCCGTGTGTGGATTCAGCAGTCTGCAGACACTTTCTCTGCAGAGTCCCAAAACAGGCGTTTTCAGCCCATTACCGGCCTATGGAAGAAACAGCAGTAAGCACAGGGAAATATCTGCTTCTAAATCCAAAACGCAGCTATCTAACAGAACGGTTGTCAATGTGTGCACTCAACTTCCAGAGTTAAACCCGTGTGTGGCTTCAGCAGTCTGCAGAGACTTTCTCTGCAGAGTCCCAAAACAGGCGTTTTCAGCCCATTACCGGCATATGGAAGAAACAGCAGTAAGCACAGGGAAATATCTGCTTCTAAATCCAAAACGCAGCTATCTAACAGAACGGTTGTCAATGTGTGCACTCAACTTCCAGAGTTAAACCCGTGTGTGGATTCAGCAGTCTGCAGAGACTTTCTCTGCAGAGTCCCAAAACAGGCGTTTTCAGCCCATTACCGGCATATGGAAGAAACAGCAGTAAGCACAGGGAAATATCTGCTTCTAAATCCAAAACGCAGCTATCTAACAGAACGGTTGTCAATGTGTGCACTCAACTTCCAGAGTTAAACCCGTGTGTGGATTCAGCAGTCTGCAGAGACTTTCTCTGCAGAGTCCCAAGACAGGCGTTTTCAGCCCATTACCGGCATATGGAAGAAAGAGCAGTAAGCACAGGGAAATATCTGCTTCTAAATCCAAACGCAGCTATCTAACAGAACGGTTGTCAATGTGTGCACTCAACTTCCAGAGTTAAACCCGTGTGTGGATTCAGCAGTCTGCAAACACTTTCTCTGCAGAGTCCCAAAACAGGCGTTTTCAGCCCATTACCGGCATATGGAAGAAACAGCAGTAAGCACAGGGAAATATCTGCTTCTAAATCCAAAACGCAGCTATCTAACAGAACGGTTGTCAATGTGTGCACTCAACTTCCAGAGTTAAACCCGTGTGTGGATTCAGCAGTCTGCAGAGACTTTCTCTGCAGAGTCCCAAGACAGGTGTTTTCAGCCCATTACAGGCATATGGAAGAAACAGCAGTAAGCACAGGGAAATATCTGCCTCTAAATCCAAAACGCAGCTATCTAACAGAACGGTTGTCAATGTGTGCACTCAACTTCCAGAGTTAAACCCGTGTGTGGATTCAGCAGTCTGCAGAGACTTTCTCTGCAGAGTCCCAAGACAGGCGTTTTCAGCCCATTACCGGCATATGGAAGAAACAGCAGTAAGCACAGGGAAATATCTGCTTCTAAATCCAAAACGCAGCTATCTAACAGAACGGTTGTCAATGTGTGCACTCAACTTCCAGAGTTAAACCCGTGTGTGGATTCAGCAGTCTGCAGAGACTTTCTCTGCAGAGTCCCAAGACAGGCGTTTTCAGCCCATTACCGGCATATGGAAGAAACAGCAGTAAGCACAGGGAAATATCTGCTTCTAAATCCAAAACGCAGCTCTCTAACAGAACGGTTGTCAATGTGTGCACTCAACTTCCAGAGTTAAACCCGTATGTGGATTCAGCAGTCTGCAGAGACTTTCTCTGCAGAGTCCCAAAACAGGCGTTTTCAGCCCATTACCGGCATATGGAAGAAACAGCAGTAAGCACAGGGAAATATCTGCTTCTAAATCCAAAACGCAGCTATCTAACAGAACGGTTGTCAATGTGTGCACTCAACTTCCAGAGTTAAACCCGTGTGTGGATTCAGCAGTCTGCAGAGACTTTCTCTGCAGAGTCCCAAAACAGGCGTTTTCAGCCCATTACCGGCATATGGAAGAAACAGCAGTGAGCACAGGGAAATACCTGCTTCTAAATCAAAAACGCAGCTCTCTAACAGAACGGTTGTCAATGTGTGCACTCAACTTCCAGAGTTAAACCCGTGTGTGGATTCAGCAGTCTGCAAACACTTTCTCTGCAGAGTCCCAAAACAGGCGTTTTCAGCCCATTACCGGCATATGGAAGAAACAGCAGTAAGCACAGGGAAATATCTGCTTCTAATTCCAAAACGCAGCTATCTAACAGAACGGTTGTCAATGTGTGCACTCAACTTCCAGAGTTAAACCCGTGTGTGGATTCAGCAGTCTGCAGAGACTTTCTCTGCAGAGTCCCAAAACAGGCGTTTTCAGCCCATTACCGGCATATGGAAGAAACAGCAGTAAGCACAGGGAAATATCTGCTTCTAAATCCAAAACGCAGCTATCTAACAGAACGGTTGTCAATGTGTGCACTCAACTTCCAGAGTTAAACCCGTGTGTGGATTCAGCAGTCTGCAGAGACTTTCTCTGCAGAGTCCCAAGACAGGCGTTTTCAGCCCATTACCGGCATATGGAAGAAACAGCAGTAAGCACAGGGAAATATCTGCTTCTAAATCCAAAACGCAGCTATCTAACAGAACGGTTGTCAATGTGTGCACTCAACTTCCAGAGTTAAACCCGTGTGTGGATTCAGCAGTCTGCAGAGACTTTCTCTGCAGAGTCCCAAAACAGGCGTTTTCAGCCCATTACCGGCATATGGAAGAAACAGCAGTAAGCACAGGGAAATATCTGCTTCTAAATCCAAAACGCAGCTATCTAACAGAACGGTTGTCAATGTGTGCACTCAACTTCCAGAGTTAAACCCGTGTGTGGATTCAGCAGTCTGCAGAGACTTTCTCTGCAGAGTCCCAAAACAGGCGTTTTCAGCCCATTACCGGCATATGGAAGAAACAGCAGTAAGCACAGGGAAATATCTGCTTCTAAATCCAAAACGCAGCTATCTAACAGAACGGTTGTCAATGTGTGCACTCAACTTCCAGAGTTAAACCCGTGTGTGGATTCAGCAGTCTGCAGAGACTTTCTCTGCAGAGTCCCAAAACAGGCGTTTTCAGCCCATTACCGGCATATGGAAGAAACAGCAGTAAGCACAGGGAAATATCTGCTTCTAAATCCAAAACGCAGCTATCTAACAGAACGGTTGTCAATGTGTGCACTCAACTTCCAGAGTTAAACCCGTGTGTGGATTCAGCAGTCTGCAGAGACTTTCTCTGCAGAGTCCCAAAACAGGCGTTTTCAGCCCATTACCGGCATATGGAAGAAACAGCAGTAAGCACAGGGAAATATCTGCTTCTAAATCCAAAACGCAGCTATCTAACAGAACGGTTGTCAATGTGTGCACTCAACTTCCAGAGTTAAACCCGTGTGTGGATTCAGCAGTCTGCAAACACTTTCTCTGCAGAGTCCCAAGACAGGCGTTTTCAGCCAATTACCGGCATATGGAAGAAACAGCAGTAAGCACAGGGAAATATCTGCTTCTAAATCCAAAACGCAGCTATCTAACAGAACGGTTGTCAATGTGTGCACTCAACTTCCAGAGTTAAACCCGTGTGTGGATTCAGCAGTCTGCAGAGACTTTCTCTGCAGAGTCCCAAAACAGGCGTTTTCAGCCCATTACCGGCATATGGAAGAAACAGCAGTAAGCACAGGGAAATATCTGCTTCTAAATCCAAAACGCAGCTATCTAACAGAACGGTTGTCAATGTGTGCACTCAACTTCCAGAGTTAAACCCGTGTGTGGATTCAGCAGTCTGCAGAGACTTTCTCTGCAGAGTCCCAAAACAGGCGTTTTCAGCCCATTACCGGCATATGGAAGAAACAGCAGTAAGCACAGGGAAATATCTGCTTCTAAATCCAAAACGCAGCTATCTAACAGAACGGTTGTCAATGTGTGCACTCAACTTCCAGAGTTAAACCCGTGTGTGGATTCAGCAGTCTGCAGAGACTTTCTCTGCAGAGTCCCAAGACAGGCGTTTTCAGCCCATTACCGGCATATGGAAGAAAGAGCAGTAAGCACAGGGAAATATCTGCTTCTAAATCCAAACGCAGCTATCTAACAGAACGGTTGTCAATGTGTGCACTCAACTTCCAGAGTTAAACCCGTGTGTGGATTCAGCAGTCTGCAAACACTTTCTCTGCAGAGTCCCAAAACAGGCGTTTTCAGCCCATTACCGGCATATGGAAGAAACAGCAGTAAGCACAGGGAAATATCTGCTTCTAAATCCAAAACGCAGCTATCTAACAGAACGGTTGTCAATGTGTGCACTCAACTTCCAGAGTTAAACCCGTGTGTGGATTCAGCAGTCTGCAGAGACTTTCTCTGCAGAGTCCCAAGACAGGTGTTTTCAGCCCATTACAGGCATATGGAAGAAACAGCAGTAAGCACAGGGAAATATCTGCTTCTAAATCCAAAACGCAGCTATCTAACAGAACGGTTGTCAATGTGTGCACTCAACTTCCAGAGTTAAACCCGTGTGTGGATTCAGCAGTCTGCAGAGACTTTCTCTGCAGAGTCCCAAAACAGGCGTTTTCAGCCCATTACCGGCATATGGAAGAAACAGCAGTAAGCACAGGGAAATATCTGCTTCTAAATCCAAAACGCAGCTATCTAACAGAACGGTTGTCAATGTGTGCACTCAACTTCCAGAGTTAAACCCGTGTGTGGATTCAGCAGTCTGCAGAGACTTTCTCTGCAGAGTCCCAAAACAGGCGTTTTCAGCCCATTACCGGCATATGGAAGAAACAGCAGTAAGCACAGGGAAATATCTGCTTCTAAATCCAAAACGCAGCTATCTAACAGAACGGTTGTCAATGTGTGCACTCAACTTCCAGAGTTAAACCCGTGTGTGGATTCAGCAGTCTGCAGAGACTTTCTCTGCAGAGTCCCAAAACAGGCGTTTTCAGCCCATTACCGGCATATGGAAGAAACAGCAGTAAGCACAGGGAAATATCTGCTTCTAAATCCAAAACGCAGCTATCTAACAGAACGGTTGTCAATGTGTGCACTCAACTTCCAGAGTTAAACCCGTGTGTGGATTCAGCAGTCTGCAAACACTTTCTCTGCAGAGTCCCAAGACAGGCGTTTTCAGCCAATTACCGGCATATGGAAGAAACAGCAGTAAGCACAGGGAAATATCTGCTTCTAAATCCAAAACGCAGCTATCTAACAGAACGGTTGTCAATGTGTGCACTCAACTTCCAGAGTTAAACCCGTGTGTGGATTCAGCAGTCTGCAGAGACTTTCTCTGCAGAGTCCCAAAACAGGCGTTTTCAGCCCATTACCGGCATATGGAAGAAACAGCAGTAAGCACAGGGAAATATCTGCTTCTAAATCCAAAACGCAGCTATCTAACAGAACGGTTGTCAATGTGTGCACTCAACTTCCAGAGTTAAACCCGTGTGTGGATTCAGCAGTCTGCAAACACTTTCTCTGCAGAGTTCCAAGACAGGCGTTTTCAGCCCATTACCGACATATGGAAGAAACAGCAGTAAGCACAGGGAAATATCTGCTTCTAAATCCAAAACGCAGCTATCTAACAGAACGGTTGTCAATGTGTGCACTCAACTTCCAGTGTTAAACCCGTGTGTGGATTCAGCAGTCTGCAGAGACTTTCTCTGCAGAGTCCCAAAACAGGCGTTTTCAGCCCATTACCGGCATATGGAAGAAACAGCAGTAAGCACAGGGAAATATCTGCTTCTAAATCCAAAACGCAGCTATCTAACAGAACGGTTGTCAATGTGTGCACTCAACTTCCAGAGTTAAACCCGTGTGTGGATTCAGCAGTCTGCAGAGACTTTCTCTGCAGAGTCCCAAAACAGGCGTTTTCAGCCCATTACCGGCATATGGAAGAAACAGCAGTAAGCACAGGGAAATATCTGCTTCTAAATCCAAAACGCAGCTATCTAACAGAACGGTTGTCAATGTGTGCACTCAACTTCCAGAGTTAAACCCGTGTGTGGATTCAGCAGTCTGCAGAGACTTTCTCTGCAGAGTCCCAAAACAGGCGTTTTCAGCCCATTACCGGCATATGGAAGAAACAGCAGTAAGCACAGGGAAATATCTGCTTCTAAATCCAAAACGCAGCTATCTAACAGAACGGTTGTCAATGTGTGCACTCAACTTCCAGAGTTAAACCCGTGTGTGGATTCAGCAGTCTGCAGAGACTTTCTCTGCAGAGTCCGAAAACAGGCGTTTTCAGCCCATTACCGGCATATGGAAGAAACAGCAGTAAGCACCGGGAAATATCTGCTTCTCAATCCAAAACGCAGCTATCTAACAGAACGGTTGTCAATGTGTGCACTCAACTTCCAGAGTTAAACCCGTGTGTGGATTCAGCAGTCTGCAGAGACTTTCTCTGCAGAGTCCCAAAACAGGCGTTTTCAGCCCATTACCGGCATATGGAAGAAACAGCAGTAAGCACAGGGAAATATCTGCTTCTAAATCCAAAACGCAGCTATCTAACAGAACGGTTGTCAATGTGTGCACTCAACTTCCAGAGTTAAACCCGTGTGTGGATTCAGCAGTCTGCAGACACTTTCTCTGCAGAGTCCCAAAACAGGCGTTTTCAGCCCATTACCGGCCTATGGAAGAAACAGCAGTAAGCACAGGGAAATATCTGCTTCTAAATCCAAAACGCAGCTATCTAACAGAACGGTTGTCAATGTGTGCACTCAACTTCCAGAGTTAAACCCGTGTGTGGCTTCAGCAGTCTGCAGAGACTTTCTCTGCAGAGTCCCAAAACAGGCGTTTTCAGCCCATTACCGGCATATGGAAGAAACAGCAGTAAGCACAGGGAAATATCTGCTTCTAAATCCAAAACGCAGCTATCTAACAGAACGGTTGTCAATGTGTGCACTCAACTTCCAGAGTTAAACCCGTGTGTGGATTCAGCAGTCTGCAGAGACTTTCTCTGCAGAGTCCCAAAACAGGCGTTTTCAGCCCATTACCGGCATATGGAAGAAACAGCAGTAAGCACAGGGAAATATCTGCTTCTAAATCCAAAACGCAGCTATCTAACAGAACGGTTGTCAATGTGTGCACTCAACTTCCAGAGTTAAACCCGTGTGTGGATTCAGCAGTCTGCAGAGACTTTCTCTGCAGAGTCCCAAGACAGGCGTTTTCAGCCCATTACCGGCATATGGAAGAAACAGCAGTAAGCACAGGGAAATATCTGCTTCTAAATCCAAAACGCAGCTATCTAACAGAACGGTTGTCAATGTGTGCACTCAACTTCCAGAGTTAAACCCGTGTGTGGATTCAGCAGTCTGCAGAGACTTTCTCTGCAGAGTCCCAAGACAGGCGTTTTCAGCCCATTACCGGCATATGGAAGAAACAGCAGTAAGCACAGGGAAATATCTGCTTCTAAATCCAAAACGCAGCTCTCTAACAGAACGGTTGTCAATGTGTGCACTCAACTTCCAGAGTTAAACCCGTATGTGGATTCAGCAGTCTGCAGAGACTTTCTCTGCAGAGTCCCAAAACAGGCGTTTTCAGCCCATTACCGGCATATGGAAGAAACAGCAGTAAGCACAGGGAAATATCTGCTTCTAAATCCAAAACGCAGCTATCTAACAGAACGGTTGTCAATGTGTGCACTCAACTTCCAGAGTTAAACCCGTGTGTGGATTCAGCAGTCTGCAGAGACTTTCTCTGCAGAGTCCCAAAACAGGCGTTTTCAGCCCATTACCGGCATATGGAAGAAACAGCAGTGAGCACAGGGAAATACCTGCTTCTAAATCCAAAACGCAGCTCTCTAACAGAACGGTTGTCAATGTGTGCACTCAACTTCCAGAGTTAAACCCGTGTGTGGATTCAGCAGTCTGCAAACACTTTCTCTGCAGAGTCCCAAAACAGGCGTTTTCAGCCCATTACCGGCATATGGAAGAAACAGCAGTAAGCACAGGGAAATATCTGCTTCTAAATCCAAAACGCAGCTATCTAACAGAACGGTTGTCAATGTGTGCACTCAACTTCCAGAGGTAAACCCGTGTGTGGATTCAGCAGTCTGCAGAGACTTTCTCTGCAGAGTCCCAAAACAGGCGTTTTCAGCCCATTACCGGCATATGGAAGAAACAGCAGTAAGCACAGGGAAATATCTGCTTCTAAATCCAAAACGCAGCTATCTAACAGAACGGTTGTCAATGTGTGCACTCAACTTCCAGAGTTAAACCCGTGTGTGGATTCAGCAGTCTGCAGAGACTTTCTCTGCAGAGTCCCAAAACAGGCGTTTTCAGCCCATTACCTGCATATGGAAGAAACAGCAGTAAGCACAGGGAAATATCTGCTTCTAAATCCAAAACGCAGCTATCTAACAGAACGGTTGTCAATGTGTGCACTCAACTTCCAGAGTTAAACCCGTGTGTGGATTCAGCAGTCTGCAGAGACTTTCTCTGCAGAGTCCCAAAACAGGCGTTTTCAGCCCATTACCGGCATATGGAAGAAACAGCAGTAAGCACAGGGAAATATCTGCTTCTAAATCCAAAACGCAGCTATCTAACAGAACGGTTGTCAATGTGTGCACTCAACTTCCAGAGTTAAACCCGTGTGTGGATTCAGCAGTCTGCAGAGACTTTCTCTGCAGAGTCCCAAAACAGGCGTTTTCAGCCCATTACCGGCATATGGAAGAAAGAGCAGTAAGCACAGGGAAATATCTGCTTCTAAATCCAAAACGCAGCTATCTAACAGAACGGTTGTCAATGTGTGCACTCAACTTCCAGAGTTAAACCCGTGTGTGGATTCAGCAGTCTGCAGAGACTTTCTCTGCAGAGTCCCAAAACAGGCGTTTTCAGCCCATTACCGGCATATGGAAGAAACAGCAGTAAGCACAGGGAAATATCTGCTTCTAAATCCAAAACGCAGCTATCTAACAGAACGGTTGTCAATGTGTGCACTCAACTTCCAGAGTTAAACCCGTGTGTGGATTCAGCAGTCTGCAGACACTTTCTCTGCAGAGTCCCAAAACAGGCGTTTTCAGCCCATTACCGGCATATGGAAGAAACAGCAGTAAGCACAGGGAAATATCTGCTTCTAAATCCAAAACGCAGCTATCTAACAGAACGGTTGTCAATGTGTGCACTCAACTTCCAGAGTTAAACCCGTGTGTGGCTTCAGCAGTCTGCAGAGACTTTCTCTGCAGAGTCCCAAAACAGGCGTTTTCAGCCCATTACCGGCATATGGAAGAAACAGCAGTAAGCACAGGGAAATATCTGCTTCTAAATCCAAAACGCAGCTATCTAACAGAACGGTTGTCAATGTGTGCACTCAACTTCCAGAGTTAAACCCGTGTGTGGATTCAGCAGTCTGCAGAGACTTTCTCTGCAGAGTCCCAAAACAGGCGTTTTCAGCCCATTACCGGCATATGGAAGAAACAGCAGTAAGCACAGGGAAATATCTGCTTCTAAATCCAAAACGCAGCTATCTAACAGAACGGTTGTCAATGTGTGCACTCAACTTCCAGAGTTAAACCCGTGTGTGGATTCAGCAGTCTGCAGAGACTTTCTCTGCAGAGTCCCAAGACAGGCGTTTTCAGCCCATTACCGGCATATGGAAGAAACAGCAGTAAGCACAGGGAAATATCTGCTTCTAAATCCAAAACGCAGCTATCTAACAGAACGGTTGTCAATGTGTGCACTCAACTTCCAGAGTTAAACCCGTGTGTGGATTCAGCAGTCTGCAGAGACTTTCTCTGCAGAGTCCCAAGACAGGCGTTTTCAGCCCATTACCGGCATATGGAAGAAACAGCAGTAAGCACAGGGAAATATCTGCTTCTAAATCCAAAACGCAGCTCTCTAACAGAACGGTTGTCAATGTGTGCACTCAACTTCCAGAGTTAAACCCGTATGTGGATTCAGCAGTCTGCAGAGACTTTCTCTGCAGAGTCCCAAAACAGGCGTTTTCAGCCCATTACCGGCATATGGAAGAAACAGCAGTAAGCACAGGGAAATATCTGCTTCTAAATCCAAAACGCAGCTATCTAACAGAACGGTTGTCAATGTGTGCACTCAACTTCCAGAGTTAAACCCGTGTGTGGATTCAGCAGTCTGCAGAGACTTTCTCTGCAGAGTCCCAAAACAGGCGTTTTCAGCCCATTACCGGCATATGGAAGAAACAGCAGTGAGCACAGGGAAATACCTGCTTCTAAATCAAAAACGCAGCTCTCTAACAGAACGGTTGTCAATGTGTGCACTCAACTTCCAGAGTTAAACCCGTGTGTGGATTCAGCAGTCTGCAAACACTTTCTCTGCAGAGTCCCAAAACAGGCGTTTTCAGCCCATTACCGGCATATGGAAGAAACAGCAGTAAGCACAGGGAAATATCTGCTTCTAAATCCAAAACGCAGCTATCTAACAGAACGGTTGTCAATGTGTGCACTCAACTTCCAGAGTTAAACCCGTGTGTGGATTCAGCAGTCTGCAGAGACTTTCTCTGCAGAGTCCCAAAACAGGCGTTTTCAGCCCATTACCGGCATATGGAAGAAACAGCAGTAAGCACAGGGAAATATCTGCTTCTAAATCCAAAACGCAGCTATCTAACAGAACGGTTGTCAATGTGTGCACTCAACTTCCAGAGTTAAACCCGTGTGTGGATTCAGCAGTCTGCAGAGACTTTCTCTGCAGAGTCCCAAGACAGGCGTTTTCAGCCCATTACCGGCATATGGAAGAAACAGCAGTAAGCACAGGGAAATATCTGCTTCTAAATCCAAAACGCAGCTATCTAACAGAACGGTTGTCAATGTGTGCACTCAACTTCCAGAGTTAAACCCGTGTGTGGATTCAGCAGTCTGCAGAGACTTTCTCTGCAGAGTCCCAAAACAGGCGTTTTCAGCCCATTACCGGCATATGGAAGAAACAGCAGTAAGCACAGGGAAATATCTGCTTCTAAATCCAAAACGCAGCTATCTAACAGAACGGTTGTCAATGTGTGCACTCAACTTCCAGAGTTAAACCCGTGTGTGGATTCAGCAGTCTGCAGAGACTTTCTCTGCAGAGTCCCAAAACAGGCGTTTTCAGCCCATTACCGGCATATGGAAGAAACAGCAGTAAGCACAGGGAAATATCTGCTTCTAAATCCAAAACGCAGCTATCTAACAGAACGGTTGTCAATGTGTGCACTCAACTTCCAGAGTTAAACCCGTGTGTGGATTCAGCAGTCTGCAGAGACTTTCCCTGCAGAGTCCCAAAACAGGCGTTTTCAGCCCATTACCGGCATATGGAAGAAACAGCAGTAAGCACAGGGAAATATCTGCTTCTAAATCCAAAACGCAGCTATCTAACAGAACGGTTGTCAATGTGTGCACTCAACTTCCAGAGTTAAACCCGTGTGTGGATTCAGCAGTCTGCAGAGACTTTCTCTGCAGAGTCCCAAAACAGGCGTTTTCAGCCCATTACCGGCATATGGAAGAAACAGCAGTAAGCACAGGGAAATATCTGCTTCTAAATCCAAAACGCAGCTATCTAACAGAACGGTTGTCAATGTGTGCACTCAACTTCCAGAGTTAAACCCGTGTGTGGATTCAGCAGTCTGCAGACACTTTCTCTGCAGAGTACCAAAACAGGCGTTTTCAGCCCATTACCGGCATATGGAAGAAACAGCAGTAAGCACAGGGAAATATCTGCTTCTAAATCCAAAACGCAGCTATCTAACAGAACGGTTGTCAATGTGTGCACTCAACTTCCAGAGTTAAACCCGTGTGTGGATTCAGCAGTCTGCAGAGACTTTCTCTGCAGAGTCCCAAAACAGGCGTTTTCAGCCCATTACCGGCATATGGAAGAAACAGCAGTAAGCACAGGGAAATATCTGCTTCTAAATCCAAAACGCAGCTATCTAACAGAACGGTTGTCAATGTGTGCACTCAACTTCCAGAGTTAAACCCGTGTGTGGATTCAGCAGTCTGCAGAGACTTTCTCTGCAGAGTCCCAAAACAGGCGTTTTCAGCCCATTACCGGCATATGGAAGAAACAGCAGTAAGCACAGGGAAATATCTGCTTCTAAATCCAAAACGCAGCTATCTAACAGAACGGTTGTCAATGTGTGCACTCAACTTCCAGAGTTAAACCCGTGTGTGGATTCAGCAGTCTGCAGAGACTTTCTCTGCAGAGTCCCAAGACAGGCGTTTACAGCCGATTACCGGCATATGGAAGAAAGAGCAGTAAGCACAGGGAAATATCTGCTTCTAAATCCAAACGCAGCTATCTAACAGAACGGTTGTCAATGTGTGCACTCAACTTCCAGAGTTAAACCCGTGTGTGGATTCAGCAGTCTGCAGAGACTTTCTCTGCAGAGTCCCAAGACAGGCGTTTTCAGCCCATTACCGGCATATGGAAGAAACAGCAGTAAGCACAGGGAAATATCTGCTTCTAAATCCAAAACGCAGCTATCTAACAGAACGGTTGTCAATGTGTGCACTCAACTTCCAGAGTTAAACCCGTGTGTGGATTCAGCAGTCTGCAGAGACTTTCTCTGCAGAGTCCCAAAACAGGCGTTTTCAGCCCATTACCGGCATATGGAAGAAACAGCAGTGAGCACAGGGAAATATCTGCTTCTAAATCCAAAACGCAGCTATCTAACAGAACGGTTGTCAATGTGTGCACTCAACTTCCAGAGTTAAACCCGTGTGTGGATTCAGCAGTCTGCAGAGACTTTCTCTGCAGAGTCCCAAAACAGGCGTTTTCAGCCCATTACCGGCATATGGAAGAAACAGCAGTAAGCACAGGGAAATATCTGCTTCTAAATCCAAAACGCAGCTATCTAACAGAACGGTTGTCAATGTGTGCACTCAACTTCCAGAGTTAAACCCGTGTGTGGATTCAGCAGTCTGCAGAGACTTTCTCTGCAGAGTCCCAAAACAGGCGTTTTCAGCCCATTACCGGCATATGGAAGAAACAGCAGTGAGCACAGGGAAATACCTGCTTCTAAATCAAAAACGCAGCTCTCTAACAGAACGGTTGTCAATGTGTGCACTCAACTTCCAGAGTTAAACCCGTGTGTGGATTCAGCAGTCTGCAAACACTTTCTCTGCAGAGTCCCAAAACAGGCGTTTTCAGCCCATTACCGGCATATGGAAGAAACAGCAGTAAGCACAGGGAAATATCTGCTTCTAAATCCAAAACGCAGCTATCTAACAGAACGGTTGTCAATGTGTGCACTCAACTTCCAGAGTTAAACCCGTGTGTGGATTCAGCAGTCTGCAGAGACTTTCTCTGCAGAGTCCCAAAACAGGCGTTTTCAGCCCATTACCGGCATATGGAAGAAACAGCAGTAAGCACAGGGAAATATCTGCTTCTAAATCCAAAACGCAGCTATCTAACAGAACGGTTGTCAATGTGTGCACTCAACTTCCAGAGTTAAACCCGTGTGTGGATTCAGCAGTCTGCAGAGACTTTCTCTGCAGAGTCCCAAGACAGGCGTTTTCAGCCCATTACCGGCATATGGAAGAAACAGCAGTAAGCACAGGGAAATATCTGCTTCTAAATCCAAAACGCAGCTATCTAACAGAACGGTTGTCAATGTGTGCACTCAACTTCCAGAGTTAAACCCGTGTGTGGATTCAGCAGTCTGCAGAGACTTTCTCTGCAGAGTCCCAAAACAGGCGTTTTCAGCCCATTACCGGCATATGGAAGAAACAGCAGTAAGCACAGGGAAATATCTGCTTCTAAATCCAAAACGCAGCTATCTAACAGAACGGTTGTCAATGTGTGCACTCAACTTCCAGAGTTAAACCCGTGTGTGGATTCAGCAGTCTGCAGAGACTTTCTCTGCAGAGTCCCAAAACAGGCGTTTTCAGCCCATTACCGGCATATGGAAGAAACAGCAGTAAGCACAGGGAAATATCTGCTTCTAAATCCAAAACGCAGCTATCTAACAGAACGGTTGTCAATGTGTGCACTCAACTTCCAGAGTTAAACCCGTGTGTGGATTCAGCAGTCTGCAGAGACTTTCTCTGCAGAGTCCCAAAACAGGCGTTTTCAGCCCATTACCGGCATATGGAAGAAACAGCAGTAAGCACAGGGAAATATCTGCTTCTAAATCCAAAACGCAGCTATCTAACAGAACGGTTGTCAATGTGTGCACTCAACTTCCAGAGTTAAACCCGTGTGTGGATTCAGCAGTCTGCAGAGACTTTCTCTGCAGAGTCCCAAAACAGGCGTTTTCAGCCCATTACCGGCATATGGAAGAAACAGCAGTAAGCACAGGGAAATATCTGCTTCTAAATCCAAAACGCAGCTATCTAACAGAACGGTTGTCAATGTGTGCACTCAACTTCCAGAGTTAAACCCGTGTGTGGATTCAGCAGTCTGCAGAGACTTTCTCTGCAGAGTCCCAAAACAGGCGTTTTCAGCCCATTACCGGCATATGGAAGAAACAGCAGTAAGCACAGGGAAATATCTGCTTCTAAATCCAAAACGCAGCTATCTAACAGAACGGTTGTCAATGTGTGCACTCAACTTCCAGAGTTAAACCCGTGTGTGGATTCAGCAGTCTGCAGAGACTTTCTCTGCAGAGTCCCAAAACAGGCGTTTTCAGCCCATTACCGGCATATGGAAGAAACAGCAGTAAGCACAGGGAAATATCTGCTTCTAAATCCAAAACGCAGCTATCTAACAGAACGGTTGTCAATGTGTGCACTCAACTTCCAGAGTTAAACCCGTGTGTGGATTCAGCAGTCTGCAGAGACTTTCTCTGCAGAGTCCCAAAACAGGCGTTTTCAGCCCATTACCGGCATATGGAAGAAACAGCAGTAAGCACAGGGAAATATCTGCTTCTAAATCCAAAACGCAGCTATCTAACAGAACGGTTGTCAATGTGTGCACTCAACTTCCAGAGTTAAACCCGTGTGTGGATTCAGCAGTCTGCAGAGACTTTCTCTGCAGAGTCCCAAGACAGGCGTTTACAGCCGATTACCGGCATATGGAAGAAAGAGCAGTAAGCACAGGGAAATATCTGCTTCTAAATCCAAACGCAGCTATCTAACAGAACGGTTGTCAATGTGTGCACTCAACTTCCAGAGTTAAACCCGTGTGTGGATTCAGCAGTCTGCAAACACTTTCTCTGCAGAGTCCCAAAACAGGCGTTTTCAGCCCATTACCGGCATATGGAAGAAACAGCAGTAAGCACAGGGAAATATCTGCTTCTAAATCCAAAACGCAGCTATCTAACAGAACGGTTGTCAATGTGTGCACTCAACTTCCAGAGTTAAACCCGTGTGTGGATTCAGCAGTCTGCAGAGACTTTCTCTGCAGAGTCCCAAGACAGGTGTTTTCAGCCCATTACAGGCATATGGAAGAAACAGCAGTAAGCACAGGGAAATATCTGCTTCTAAATCCAAAACGCAGCTATCTAACAGAACGGTTGTCAATGTGTGCACTCAACTTCCAGAGTTAAACCCGTGTGTGGATTCAGCAGTCTGCAAACACTTTCTCTGCAGAGTCCCAAGACAGGCGTTTTCAGCCCATTACCGGCATATGGAAGAAACAGCAGTAAGCACAGGGAAATATCTGCTTCTAAATCCAAAACGCAGCTATCTAACAGAACGGTTGTCAATGTGTGCACTCAACTTCCAGAGTTAAACCCGTGTGTGGATTCAGCAGTCTGCAGAGACTTTCTCTGCAGAGTCCCAAAACAGGCGTTTTCAGCCCATTACCGGCATATGGAAGAAACAGCAGTAAGCACAGGGAAATATCTGCTTCTAAATCCAAAACGCAGCTATCTAACAGAACGGTTGTCAATGTGTGCACTCAACTTCCAGAGTTAAACCCGTGTGTGGATTCAGCAGTCTGCAGAGACTTTCTCTGCAGAGTCCCAAAACAGGCGTTTTCAGCCCATTACCGGCATATGGAAGAAACAGCAGTAAGCACAGGGAAATATCTGCTTCTAAATCCAAAACGCAGCTATCTAACAGAACGGTTGTCAATGTGTGCACTCAACTTCCAGAGTTAAACCCGTGTGTGGATTCAGCAGTCTGCAGAGACTTTCTCTGCAGAGTCCCAAAACAGGCGTTTTCAGCCCATTACCGGCATATGGAAGAAACAGCAGTAAGCACAGGGAAATATCTGCTTCTAAATCCAAAACGCAGCTATCTAACAGAACGGTTGTCAATGTGTGCACTCAACTTCCAGAGTTAAACCCGTGTGTGGATTCAGCAGTCTGCAGAGACTTTCTCTGCAGAGTCCCAAAACAGGCGTTTTCAGCCCATTACCGGCATATGGAAGAAACAGCAGTAAGCACAGGGAAATATCTGCTTCTAAATCCAAAACGCAGCTATCTAACAGAACGGTTGTCAATGTGTGCACTCAACTTCCAGAGTTAAACCCGTGTGTGGATTCAGCAGTCTGCAGAGACTTTCTCTGCAGAGTCCCAAGACAGGCGTTTTCAGCCCATTACCGGCATATGGAAGAAACAGCAGTAAGCACAGGGAAATATCTGCTTCTAAATCCAAAACGCAGCTATCTAACAGAACGGTTGTCAATGTGTGCACTCAACTTCCAGAGTTAAACCCGTGTGTGGATTCAGCAGTCTGCAGAGACTTTCTCTGCAGAGTCCCAAGACAGGCGTTTTCAGCCCATTACCGGCATATGGAAGAAACAGCAGTAAGCACAGGGAAATATCTGCTTCTAAATCCAAAACGCAGCTCTCTAACAGAACGGTTGTCAATGTGTGCACTCAACTTCCAGAGTTAAACCCGTATGTGGATTCAGCAGTCTGCAGAGACTTTCTCTGCAGAGTCCCAAAACAGGCGTTTTCAGCCCATTACCGGCATATGGAAGAAACAGCAGTAAGCACAGGGAAATATCTGCTTCTAAATCCAAAACGCAGCTATCTAACAGAACGGTTGTCAATGTGTGCACTCAACTTCCAGAGTTAAACCCGTGTGTGGATTCAGCAGTCTGCAGAGACTTTCTCTGCAGAGTCCCAAAACAGGCGTTTTCAGCCCATTACCGGCATATGGAAGAAACAGCAGTGAGCACAGGGAAATACCTGCTTCTAAATCCAAAACGCAGCTCTCTAACAGAACGGTTGTCAATGTGTGCACTCAACTTCCAGAGTTAAACCCGTGTGTGGATTCAGCAGTCTGCAAACACTTTCTCTGCAGAGTCCCAAAACAGGCGTTTTCAGCCCATTACCGGCATATGGAAGAAACAGCAGTAAGCACAGGGAAATATCTGCTTCTAAATCCAAAACGCAGCTATCTAACAGAACGGTTGTCAATGTGTGCACTCAACTTCCAGAGTTAAACCCGTGTGTGGATTCAGCAGTCTGCAGAGACTTTCTCTGCAGAGTCCCAAAACAGGCGTTTTCAGCCCATTACCGGCATATGGAAGAAACAGCAGTAAGCACAGGGAAATATCTGCTTCTAAATCCAAAACGCAGCTATCTAACAGAACGGTTGTCAATGTGTGCACTCAACTTCCAGAGTTAAACCCGTGTGTGGATTCAGCAGTCTGCAGAGACTTTCTCTGCAGAGTCCCAAAACAGGCGTTTTCAGCCCATTACCGGCATATGGAAGAAACAGCAGTAAGCACAGGGAAATATCTGCTTCTAAATCCAAAACGCAGCTATCTAACAGAACGGTTGTCAATGTGTGCACTCAACTTCCAGAGTTAAACCCGTGTGTGGATTCAGCAGTCTGCAGAGACTTTCTCTGCAGAGTCCCAAGACAGGCGTTTTCAGCCCATTACCGGCATATGGAAGAAACAGCAGTAAGCACAGGGAAATATCTGCTTCTAAATCCAAAACGCAGCTCTCTAACAGAACGGTTGTCAATGTGTGCACTCAACTTCCAGAGTTAAACCCGTATGTGGATTCAGCAGTCTGCAGAGACTTTCTCTGCAGAGTCCCAAAACAGGCGTTTTCAGCCCATTACCGGCATATGGAAGAAACAGCAGTAAGCACAGGGAAATATCTGCTTCTAAATCCAAAACGCAGCTATCTAACAGAACGGTTGTCAATGTGTGCACTCAACTTCCAGAGTTAAACCCGTGTGTGGATTCAGCAGTCTGCAGAGACTTTCTCTGCAGAGTCCCAAAACAGGCGTTTTCAGCCCATTACCGGCATATGGAAGAAACAGCAGTGAGCACAGGGAAATACCTGCTTCTAAATCCAAAACGCAGCTCTCTAACAGAACGGTTGTCAATGTGTGCACTCAACTTCCAGAGTTAAACCCGTGTGTGGATTCAGCAGTCTGCAAACACTTTCTCTGCAGAGTCCCAAAACAGGCGTTTTCAGCCCATTACCGGCATATGGAAGAAACAGCAGTAAGCACAGGGAAATATCTGCTTCTAAATCCAAAACGCAGCTATCTAACAGAACGGTTGTCAATGTGTGCACTCAACTTCCAGAGTTAAACCCGTGTGTGGATTCAGCAGTCTGCAGAGACTTTCTCTGCAGAGTCCCAAAACAGGCGTTTTCAGCCCATTACCGGCATATGGAAGAAACAGCAGTAAGCACAGGGAAATATCTGCTTCTAAATCCAAAACGCAGCTATCTAACAGAACGGTTGTCAATGTGTGCACTCAACTTCCAGAGTTAAACCCGTGTGTGGATTCAGCAGTCTGCAGAGACTTTCTCTGCAGAGTCCCAAAACAGGCGTTTTCAGCCCATTACCGGCATATGGAAGAAACAGCAGTAAGCACAGGGAAATATCTGCTTCTAAATCCAAAACGCAGCTATCTAACAGAACGGTTGTCAATGTGTGCACTCAACTTCCAGAGTTAAACCCGTGTGTGGATTCAGCAGTCTGCAGAGACTTTCTCTGCAGAGTCCCAAAACAGGCGTTTTCAGCCCATTACCGGCATATGGAAGAAACAGCAGTAAGCACAGGGAAATATCTGCTTCTAAATCCAAAACGCAGCTATCTAACAGAACGGTTGTCAATGTGTGCACTCAACTTCCAGAGTTAAACCCGTGTGTGGCTTCAGCAGTCTGCAGAGACTTTCTCTGCAGAGTCCCAAAACAGGCGTTTTCAGCCCATTACCGGCATATGGAAGAAACAGCAGTAAGCACAGGGAAATATCTGCTTCTAAATCCAAAACGCAGCTATCTAACAGAACGGTTGTCAATGTGTGCACTCAACTTCCAGAGTTAAACCCGTGTGTGGATTCAGCAGTCTGCAGAGACTTTCTCTGCAGAGTCCCAAAACAGGCGTTTTCAGCCCATTACCGGCATATGGAAGAAACAGCAGTAAGCACAGGGAAATATCTGCTTCTAAATCCAAAACGCAGCTATCTAACAGAACGGTTGTCAATGTGTGCACTCAACTTCCAGAGTTAAACCCGTGTGTGGATTCAGCAGTCTGCAGAGACTTTCTCTGCAGAGTCCCAAGACAGGCGTTTTCAGCCCATTACCGGCATATGGAAGAAACAGCAGTAAGCACAGGGAAATATCTGCTTCTAAATCCAAAACGCAGCTATCTAACAGAACGGTTGTCAATGTGTGCACTCAACTTCCAGAGTTAAACCCGTGTGTGGATTCAGCAGTCTGCAGAGACTTTCTCTGCAGAGTCCCAAGACAGGCGTTTTCAGCCCATTACCGGCATATGGAAGAAACAGCAGTAAGCACAGGGAAATATCTGCTTCTAAATCCAAAACGCAGCTCTCTAACAGAACGGTTGTCAATGTGTGCACTCAACTTCCAGAGTTAAACCCGTATGTGGATTCAGCAGTCTGCAGAGACTTTCTCTGCAGAGTCCCAAAACAGGCGTTTTCAGCCCATTACCGGCATATGGAAGAAACAGCAGTAAGCACAGGGAAATATCTGCTTCTAAATCCAAAACGCAGCTATCTAACAGAACGGTTGTCAATGTGTGCACTCAACTTCCAGAGTTAAACCCGTGTGTGGATTCAGCAGTCTGCAGAGACTTTCTCTGCAGAGTCCCAAAACAGGCGTTTTCAGCCCATTACCGGCATATGGAAGAAACAGCAGTGAGCACAGGGAAATACCTGCTTCTAAATCCAAAACGCAGCTCTCTAACAGAACGGTTGTCAATGTGTGCACTCAACTTCCAGAGTTAAACCCGTGTGTGGATTCAGCAGTCTGCAAACACTTTCTCTGCAGAGTCCCAAAACAGGCGTTTTCAGCCCATTACCGGCATATGGAAGAAACAGCAGTAAGCACAGGGAAATATCTGCTTCTAAATCCAAAACGCAGCTATCTAACAGAACGGTTGTCAATGTGTGCACTCAACTTCCAGAGTTAAACCCGTGTGTGGATTCAGCAGTCTGCAGAGACTTTCTCTGCAGAGTCCCAAAACAGGCGTTTTCAGCCCATTACCGGCATATGGAAGAAACAGCAGTAAGCACAGGGAAATATCTGCTTCTAAATCCAAAACGCAGCTATCTAACAGAACGGTTGTCAATGTGTCCACTCAACTTCCAGAGTTAAACCCGTGTGTGGATTCAGCAGTCTGCAGAGACTTTCTCTGCAGAGTCCCAAAACAGGCGTTTTCAGCCCATTACCGGCATATGGAAGAAACAGCAGTAAGCACAGGGAAATATCTGCTTCTAAATCCAAAACGCAGCTATCTAACAGAACGGTTGTCAATGTGTGCACTCAACTTCCAGAGTTAAACCCGTGTGTGGATTCAGCAGTCTGCAGAGACTTTCTCTGCAGAGTCCCAAAACAGGCGTTTTCAGCCCATTACCGGCATATGGAAGAAACAGCAGTAAGCACAGGGAAATATCTGCTTCTAAATCCAAAACGCAGCTATCTAACAGAACGGTTGTCAATGTGTGCACTCAACTTCCAGAGTTAAACCCGTGTGTGGCTTCAGCAGTCTGCAGAGACTTTCTCTGCAGAGTCCCAAAACAGGCGTTTTCAGCCCATTACCGGCATATGGAAGAAACAGCAGTAAGCACAGGGAAATATCTGCTTCTAAATCCAAAACGCAGCTATCTAACAGAACGGTTGTCAATGTGTGCACTCAACTTCCAGAGTTAAACCCGTGTGTGGATTCAGCAGTCTGCAGAGACTTTCTCTGCAGAGTCCCAAAACAGGCGTTTTCAGCCCATTACCGGCATATGGAAGAAACAGCAGTAAGCACAGGGAAATATCTGCTTCTAAATCCAAAACGCAGCTATCTAACAGAACGGTTGTCAATGTGTGCACTCAACTTCCAGAGTTAAACCCGTGTGTGGATTCAGCAGTCTGCAGAGACTTTCTCTGCAGAGTCCCAAGACAGGCGTTTTCAGCCCATTACCGGCATATGGAAGAAACAGCAGTAAGCACAGGGAAATATCTGCTTCTAAATCCAAAACGCAGCTATCTAACAGAACGGTTGTCAATGTGTGCACTCAACTTCCAGAGTTAAACCCGTGTGTGGATTCAGCAGTCTGCAGAGACTTTCTCTGCAGAGTCCCAAGACAGGCGTTTTCAGCCCATTACCGGCATATGGAAGAAACAGCAGTAAGCACAGGGAAATATCTGCTTCTAAATCCAAAACGCAGCTCTCTAACAGAACGGTTGTCAATGTGTGCACTCAACTTCCAGAGTTAAACCCGTATGTGGATTCAGCAGTCTGCAGAGACTTTCTCTGCAGAGTCCCAAAACAGGCGTTTTCAGCCCATTACCGGCATATGGAAGAAACAGCAGTAAGCACAGGGAAATATCTGCTTCTAAATCCAAAACGCAGCTATCTAACAGAACGGTTGTCAATGTGTGCACTCAACTTCCAGAGTTAAACCCGTGTGTGGATTCAGCAGTCTGCAGAGACTTTCTCTGCAGAGTCCCAAAACAGGCGTTTTCAGCCCATTACCGGCATATGGAAGAAACAGCAGTGAGCACAGGGAAATACCTGCTTCTAAATCCAAAACGCAGCTCTCTAACAGAACGGTTGTCAATGTGTGCACTCAACTTCCAGAGTTAAACCCGTGTGTGGATTCAGCAGTCTGCAAACACTTTCTCTGCAGAGTCCCAAGACAGGCGTTTTCCGCCCATTACCGGCATATGGAAGAAACAGCAGTAAGCACAGGGAAATATCTGCTTCTAAATCCAAAACGCAGCTATCTAACAGAACGGTTGTCAATGTGTGCACTCAACTTCCAGAGTTAAACCCGTGTGTGGATTCAGCAGTCTGCAGAGACTTTCTCTGCAGAGTCCCAAGACAGGCGTTTTCAGCCCATTACCGGCATATGGAAGAAACAGCAGTAAGCACAGGGAAATATCTGCTTCTAAATCCAAAACGCAGCTATCTAACAGAACGGTTGTCAATGTGTGCACTCAACTTCCAGAGTTAAACCCGTGTGTGGATTCAGCAGTCTGCAGAGACTTTCTCTGCAGAGTCCCAAAACAGGCGTTTTCAGCCCATTACCGGCATATGGAAGAAACAGCAGTAAGCACAGGGAAATATCTGCTTCTAAATCCAAAACGCAGCTATCTAACAGAACGGTTGTCAATGTGTGCACTCAACTTCCAGAGTTAAACCCGTGTGTGGATTCAGCAGTCTGCAGAGACTTTCTCTGCAGAGTCCCAAAACAGGCGTTTTCAGCCCATTACCGGCATATGGAAGAAACAGCAGTAAGCACAGGGAAATATCTGCTTCTAAATCCAAAACGCAGCTATCTAACAGAACGGTTGTCAATGTGTGCACTCAACTTCCAGAGTTAAACCCGTGTGTGGATTCAGCAGTCTGCAGAGACTTTCTCTGCAGAGTCCCAAAACAGGCGTTTTCAGCCCATTACCGGCATATGGAAGAAACAGCAGTAAGCACAGGGAAATATCTGCTTCTAAATCCAAAACGCAGCTATCTAACAGAACGGTTGTCAATGTGTGCACTCAACTTCCAGAGTTAAACCCGTGTGTGGATTCAGCAGTCTGCAGAGACTTTCTCTGCAGAGTCCCAAAACAGGCGTTTTCAGCCCATTACCGGCATATGGAAGAAACAGCAGTAAGCACAGGGAAATATCTGCTTCTAAATCCAAAACGCAGCTATCTAACAGAACGGTTGTCAATGTGTGCACTCAACTTCCAGAGTTAAACCCGTGTGTGGATTCAGCAGTCTGCAGACACTTTCTCTGCAGAGTCCCAAAACAGGCGTTTTCAGCCCATTACCGGCATATGGAAGAAACAGCAGTAAGCACAGGGAAATATCTGCTTCTAAATCCAAAACGCAGCTATCTAACAGAACGGTTGTCAATGTGTGCACTCAACTTCCAGAGTTAAACCCGTGTGTGGCTTCAGCAGTCTGCAGAGACTTTCTCTGCAGAGTCCCAAAACAGGCGTTTTCAGCCCATTACCGGCATATGGAAGAAACAGCAGTAAGCACAGGGAAATATCTGCTTCTAAATCCAAAACGCAGCTATCTAACAGAACGGTTGTCAATGTGTGCACTCAACTTCCAGAGTTAAACCCGTGTGTGGATTCAGCAGTCTGCAGAGACTTTCTCTGCAGAGTCCCAAAACAGGCGTTTTCAGCCCATTACCGGCATATGGAAGAAACAGCAGTAAGCACAGGGAAATATCTGCTTCTAAATCCAAAACGCAGCTATCTAACAGAACGGTTGTCAATGTGTGCACTCAACTTCCAGAGTTAAACCCGTGTGTGGATTCAGCAGTCTGCAGAGACTTTCTCTGCAGAGTCCCAAGACAGGCGTTTTCAGCCCATTACCGGCATATGGAAGAAACAGCAGTAAGCACAGGGAAATATCTGCTTCTAAATCCAAAACGCAGCTATCTAACAGAACGGTTGTCAATGTGTGCACTCAACTTCCAGAGTTAAACCCGTGTGTGGATTCAGCAGTCTGCAGAGACTTTCTCTGCAGAGTCCCAAGACAGGCGTTTTCAGCCCATTACCGGCATATGGAAGAAACAGCAGTAAGCACAGGGAAATATCTGCTTCTAAATCCAAAACGCAGCTCTCTAACAGAACGGTTGTCAATGTGTGCACTCAACTTCCAGAGTTAAACCCGTATGTGGATTCAGCAGTCTGCAGAGACTTTCTCTGCAGAGTCCCAAAACAGGCGTTTTCAGCCCATTACCGGCATATGGAAGAAACAGCAGTAAGCACAGGGAAATATCTGCTTCTAAATCCAAAACGCAGCTATCTAACAGAACGGTTGTCAATGTGTGCACTCAACTTCCAGAGTTAAACCCGTGTGTGGATTCAGCAGTCTGCAGAGACTTTCTCTGCAGAGTCCCAAAACAGGCGTTTTCAGCCCATTACCGGCATATGGAAGAAACAGCAGTGAGCACAGGGAAATACCTGCTTCTAAATCCAAAACGCAGCTCTCTAACAGAACGGTTGTCAATGTGTGCACTCAACTTCCAGAGTTAAACCCGTGTGTGGATTCAGCAGTCTGCAAACACTTTCTCTGCAGAGTCCCAAAACAGGCGTTTTCAGCCCATTACCGGCATATGGAAGAAACAGCAGTAAGCACAGGGAAATATCTGCTTCTAAATCCAAAACGCAGCTATCTAACAGAACGGTTGTCAATGTGTGCACTCAACTTCCAGAGTTAAACCCGTGTGTGGATTCAGCAGTCTGCAGAGACTTTCTCTGCAGAGTCCCAAAACAGGCGTTTTCAGCCCATTACCGGCATATGGAAGAAACAGCAGTAAGCACAGGGAAATATCTGCTTCTAAATCCAAAACGCAGCTATCTAACAGAACGGTTGTCAATGTGTGCACTCAACTTCCAGAGTTAAACCCGTGTGTGGATTCAGCAGTCTGCAGAGACTTTCTCTGCAGAGTCCCAAGACAGGCGTTTTCAGCCCATTACCCGGCATATGGAAGAAACAGCAGTAAGCACAGGGAAATATCTGCTTCTAAATCCAAAACGCAGCTATCTAACAGAACGGTTGTCAATGTGTGCACTCAACTTCCAGAGTTAAACCCGTGTGTGGATTCAGCAGTCTGCAGACACTTTCTCTGCAGAGTCCCAAAACAGGCGTTTTCAGCCCATTACCGGCATATGGAAGAAACAGCAGTAAGCACAGGGAAATATCTGCTTCTAAACTCCAAAACGCAGCTATCTAACAGAACGGTTGTCAATGTGTGCACTCAACTTCCAGAGTTAAACCCGTGTGTGGCTTCAGCAGTCTGCCAGAGACTTTCTCTGCAGAGTCCCAAAACAGGCGTTTTCAGCCCATTACCGGCATATGGAAGAAACAGCAGTAAGCACAGGGAAATATCTGCTTCTAAATCCAAAACGCAGCTATCTAACAGAACGGTTGTCAATGTGTGCACTCAACTTCCAGAGTTAAACCCGTGTGTGGATTCAGCAGTCTGCAGAGACTTTCTCTGCAGAGTCCCAAAACAGGCGTTTTCAGCCCATTACCGGCATATGGAAGAAACAGCAGTAAGCACAGGGAAATATCTGCTTCTAAATCCAAAACGCAGCTATCTAACAGAACGGTTGTCAATGTGTGCACTCAACTTCCAGAGTTAAACCCGTGTGTGGATTCAGCAGTCTGCAGAGACTTTCTCTGCAGAGTCCCAAGACAGGCGTTTACAGCCGATTACCGGCATATGGAAGAAAGAGCAGTAAGCACAGGGAAATATCTGCTTCTAAATCCAAACGCAGCTATCTAACAGAACGGTTGTCAATGTGTGCACTCAACTTCCAGAGTTAAACCGTGTGTGGATTCAGCAGTCTGCAAACACTTTCTCTGCAGAGTCCCAAAACAGGCGTTTTCAGCCCATTACCGGCCATATGGAAGAAACAGCAGTAAGCACAGGGAAATATCTGCCTTCTAAATCCAAAACGCAGCTATCTAACAGAACGGTTGTCAATGTGTGCACTCAACTTCCAGAGTTAAACCCGTGTGTGGATTCAGCAGTCTGCAGAGACTTTCTCTGCAGAGTCCCAAAACAGGCGTTTTCAGCCCATTTACCGGCATATGGAAGAAACAGCAGTAAGCACAGGGAAATATCTGCTTCTAAATCCAAAACGCAGCTATCTAACAGAACGGTTGTCAATGTGTGCACTCAACTTCCAGAGTTAAACCCGTGTGTGGATTCAGCAGTCTGCAGAGACTTTCTCTGCAGAGTCCCAAGACAGGTGTTTTCAGCCCATTAGAGGCATATGGAAGAAACAGCAGTAAGCACAGGGAAATATCTGCTTCTAAATCCAAAACGCAGCTATCTAACAGAACGGTTGTCAATGTGTGCACTCAACTTCCAGAGTTAAACCCGTGTGTGGATTCAGCAGTCTGCAAACACTTTCTCTGCAGAGTCCCAAGACAGGCGTTTTCAGCCCATTACCGGCATATGGAAGAAACAGCAGTAAGCACAGGGAAATATCTGCTTCTAAATCCAAAACGCAGCTATCTAACAGAACGGTTGTCAATGTGTGCACTCAACTTCCAGAGTTAAACCCGTGTGTGGATTCAGCAGTCTGCAGAGACTTTCTCTGCAGAGTCCCAAAACAGGCGTTTTCAGCCCATTACCGGCATATGGAAGAAACAGCAGTAAGCACAGGGAAATATCTGCTTCTAAATCCAAAACGCAGCTATCTAACAGAACGGTTGTCAATGTGTGCACTCAACTTCCAGAGTTAAACCCGTGTGTGGATTCAGCAGTCTGCAGAGACTTTCTCTGCAGAGTCCCAAAACAGGCGTTTTCAGCCCATTACCGGCATATGGAAGAAACAGCAGTAAGCACAGGGAAATATCTGCTTCTAAATCCAAAACGCAGCTATCTAACAGAACGGTTGTCAATGTGTGCACTCAACTTCCAGAGTTAAACCCGTGTGTGGATTCAGCAGTCTGCAAACACTTTCTCTGCAGAGTCCCAAGACAGGCGTTTTCAGCCAATTACCGGCATATGGAAGAAACAGCAGTAAGCACAGGGAAATATCTGCTTCTAAATCCAAAACGCAGCTATCTAACAGAACGGTTGTCAATGTGTGCACTCAACTTCCAGAGTTAAACCCGTGTGTGGATTCAGCAGTCTGCAAACACTTTCACTGCAGAGTCCCAAAACAGGCGTTTTCAGCCCATTACCGGCATATGGAAGAAACAGCAGTAAGCACAGGGAAATATCTGCTTCTAAATCCAAAACGCAGCTATCTAACAGAACGGTTGTCAATGTGTGCACTCAACTTCCAGAGTTAAACCCGTGTGTGGATTCAGCAGTCTGCAAACACTTTCTCTGCAGAGTCCCAAGACAGGCGTTTTCAGCCCATTACCGGCATATGGAAGAAACAGCAGTAAGCACAGGGAAATATCTGCTTCTAAATCCAAAACGCAGCTATCTAACAGAACGGTTGTCAATGTGTGCACTCAACTTCCAGAGTTAAACCCGTGTGTGGATTCAGCAGTCTGCAGAGACTTTCTCTGCAGAGTCCCAAAACAGGCGTTTTCAGCCCATTACCGGCATATGGAAGAAACAGCAGTAAGCACAGGGAAATATCTGCTTCTAAATCCAAAACGCAGCTATCTAACAGAACGGTTGTCAATGTGTGCACTCAACTTCCAGAGTTAAACCCGTGTGTGGATTCAGCAGTCTGCAGAGACTTTCTCTGCAGAGTCCCAAAACAGGCGTTTTCAGCCCATTACCGGCATATGGAAGAAACAGCAGTAAGCACAGGGAAATATCTGCTTCTAAATCCAAAACGCAGCTATCTAACAGAACGGTTGTCAATGTGTGCACTCAACTTCCAGAGTTAAACCCGTGTGTGGATTCAGCAGTCTGCAAACACTTTCTCTGCAGAGTCCCAAGACAGGCGTTTTCAGCCAATTACCGGCATATGGAAGAAACAGCAGTAAGCACAGGGAAATATCTGCTTCTAAATCCAAAACGCAGCTATCTAACAGAACGGTTGTCAATGTGTGCACTCAACTTCCAGAGTTAAACCCGTGTGTGGATTCAGCAGTCTGCAAACACTTTCACTGCAGAGTCCCAAAACAGGCGTTTTCAGCCCATTACCGGCATATGGAAGAAACAGCAGTAAGCACAGGGAAATATCTGCTTCTAAATCCAAAACGCAGCTATCTAACAGAACGGTTGTCAATGTGTGCACTCAACTTCCAGAGTTAAACCCGTGTGTGGATTCAGCAGTCTGCAGAGACTTTCTCTGCAGAGTCCCAAAACAGGCGTTTTCAGCCCATTACCGGCATATGGAAGAAACAGCAGTAAGCACAGGGAAATATCTGCTTCTAAATCCAAAACGCAGCTATCTAACAGAACGGTTGTCAATGTGTGCACTCAACTTCCAGAGTTAAACCCGTGTGTGGATTCAGCAGTCTGCAGAGACTTTCTCTGCAGAGTCCCAAGACAGGTGTTTTCAGCCCATTAGAGGCATATGGAAGAAACAGCAGTAAGCACAGGGAAATATCTGCTTCTAAATCCAAAACGCAGCTATCTAACAGAACGGTTGTCAATGTGTGCACTCAACTTCCAGAGTTAAACCCGTGTGTGGATTCAGCAGTCTGCAAACACTTTCTCTGCAGAGTCCCAAGACAGGCGTTTTCAGCCCATTACCGGCATATGGAAGAAACAGCAGTAAGCACAGGGAAATATCTGCTTCTAAATCCAAAACGCAGCTATCTAACAGAACGGTTGTCAATGTGTGCACTCAACTTCCAGAGTTAAACCCGTGTGTGGATTCAGCAGTCTGCAGAGACTTTCTCTGCAGAGTCCCAAAACAGGCGTTTTCAGCCCATTACCGGCATATGGAAGAAACAGCAGTAAGCACAGGGAAATATCTGCTTCTAAATCCAAAACGCAGCTATCTAACAGAACGGTTGTCAATGTGTGCACTCAACTTCCAGAGTTAAACCCGTGTGTGGATTCAGCAGTCTGCAGAGACTTTCTCTGCAGAGTCCCAAAACAGGCGTTTTCAGCCCATTACCGGCATATGGAAGAAACAGCAGTAAGCACAGGGAAATATCTGCTTCTAAATCCAAAACGCAGCTATCTAACAGAACGGTTGTCAATGTGTGCACTCAACTTCCAGAGTTAAACCCGTGTGTGGATTCAGCAGTCTGCAAACACTTTCTCTGCAGAGTCCCAAGACAGGCGTTTTCAGCCAATTACCGGCATATGGAAGAAACAGCAGTAAGCACAGGGAAATATCTGCTTCTAAATCCAAAACGCAGCTATCTAACAGAACGGTTGTCAATGTGTGCACTCAACTTCCAGAGTTAAACCCGTGTGTGGATTCAGCAGTCTGCAAACACTTTCACTGCAGAGTCCCAAAACAGGCGTTTTCAGCCCATTACCGGCATATGGAAGAAACAGCAGTAAGCACAGGGAAATATCTGCTTCTAAATCCAAAACGCAGCTATCTAACAGAACGGTTGTCAATGTGTGCACTCAACTTCCAGAGTTAAACCCGTGTGTGGATTCAGCAGTCTGCAGAGACTTTCTCTGCAGAGTCCCAAAACAGGCGTTTTCAGCCCATTACCGGCATATGGAAGAAACAGCAGTAAGCACAGGGAAATATCTGCTTCTAAATCCAAAACGCAGCTATCTAACAGAACGGTTGTCAATGTGTGCACTCAACTTCCAGAGTTAAACCCGTGTGTGGATTCAGCAGTCTGCAAACACTTTCTCTGCAGAGTCCCAAGACAGGCGTTTTCAGCCCATTACCGACATATGGAAGAAACAGCAGTAAGCACAGGGAAATATCTGCTTCTAAATCCAAAACGCAGCTATCTAACAGAACGGTTGTCAATGTGTGCACTCAACTTCCAGAGTTAAACCCGTGTGTGGATTCAGCAGTCTGCAGAGACTTTCTCTGCAGAGTCCCAAAACAGGCGTTTTCAGCCCATTACCGGCATATGGAAGAAACAGCAGTAAGCACAGGGAAATATCTGCTTCTAAATCCAAAACGCAGCTATCTAACAGAACGGTTGTCAATGTGTGCACTCAACTTCCAGAGTTAAACCCGTGTGTGGATTCAGCAGTCTGCAGAGACTTTCTCTGCAGAGTCCCAAAACAGGCGTTTTCAGCCCATTACCGGCATATGGAAGAAACAGCAGTAAGCACAGGGAAATATCTGCTTCTAAATCCAAAACGCAGCTATCTAACAGAACGGTTGTCAATGTGTGCACTCAACTTCCAGAGTTAAACCCGTGTGTGGATTCAGCAGTCTGCAGAGACTTTCTCTGCAGAGTCCCAAAACAGGCGTTTTCAGCCCATTACCGGCATATGGAAGAAACAGCAGTAAGCACAGGGAAATATCTGCTTCTAAATCCAAAACGCAGCTATCTAACAGAACGGTTGTCAATGTGTGCACTCAACTTCCAGAGTTAAACCCGTGTGTGGATTCAGCAGTCTGCAGAGACTTTCTCTGCAGAGTCCCAAAACAGGCGTTTTCAGCCCATTACCGGCATATGGAAGAAACAGCAGTAAGCACAGGGAAATATCTGCTTCTAAATCCAAAACGCAGCTATCTAACAGAACGGTTGTCAATGTGTGCACTCAACTTCCAGAGTTAAACCCGTGTGTGGATTCAGCAGTCTGCAGAGACTTTCTCTGCAGAGTCCCAAAACAGGCGTTTTCAGCCCATTACCGGCATATGGAAGAAACAGCAGTAAGCACAGGGAAATATCTGCTTCTAAATCCAAAACGCAGCTATCTAACAGAACGGTTGTCAATGTGTGCACTCAACTTCCAGAGTTAAACCCGTGTGTGGATTCAGCAGTCTGGAGACACTTTCTCTGCAGAGTCCCAAAACAGGCGTTTTCAGCCCATTACTGGCATATGGAAGAAACAGCAGTAAGCACAGGGAAATATCTGCTTCTAAATCCAAAACGCAGCTATCTAACAGAACGGTTGTCAATGTGTGCACTCAACTTCCAGAGTTAAACCCGTGTGTGGCTTCAGCAGTCTGCAGAGACTTTCTCTGCAGAGTCCCAAAACAGGCGTTTTCAGCCCATTACCGGCATATGGAAGAAACAGCAGTAAGCACAGGGAAATATCTGCTTCTAAATCCAAAACGCAGCTATCTAACAGAACGGTTGTCAATGTGTGCACTCAACTTCCAGAGTTAAACCCGTGTGTGGATTCAGCAGTCTGCAGAGACTTTCTCTGCAGAGTCCCAAGACAGGCGTTTTCAGCCCATTACCGGCATATGGAAGAAACAGCAGTAAGCACAGGGAAATATCTGCTTCTAAATCCAAAACGCAGCTCTCTAACAGAACGGTTGTCAATGTGTGCACTCAACTTCCAGAGTTAAACCCGTATGTGGATTCAGCAGTCTGCAGAGACTTTCTCTGCAGAGTCCCAAAACAGGCGTTTTCAGCCCATTACCGGCATATGGAAGAAACAGCAGTAAGCACAGGGAAATATCTGCTTCTAAATCCAAAACGCAGCTATCTAACAGAACGGTTGTCAATGTGTGCACTCAACTTCCAGAGTTAAACCCGTGTGTGGATTCAGCAGTCT
This sequence comes from Aotus nancymaae, assembly GCF_030222135.1. Lineage (NCBI taxonomy): Eukaryota > Metazoa > Chordata > Mammalia > Primates > Aotidae > Aotus > Aotus nancymaae. Next base: position 65,140 of record NW_026988538.1, on the reverse strand, counting down.
GCAGAGACTTTCTCTGCAGAGTCCCAAAACAGGCGTTTTCAGCCCATTACCGGCATATGGAAGAAACAGCAGTGAGCACAGGGAAATACCTGCTTCTAAATCCAAAACGCAGCTATCTAACAGAACGGTTGTCAATGTGTGCACTCAACTTCCAGAGTTAAACCCGTGTGTGGATTCAGCAGTCTGCAGAGACTTTCTCTGCAGAGTCCCAAAACAGGCGTTTTCAGCCCATTACCGGCATATGGAAGAAACAGCAGTGAGCACAGGGAAATACCTGCTTCTAAATCCAAAACGCAGCTCTCTAACAGAACGGTTGTCAATGTGTGCACTCAACTTCCAGAGTTAAACCCGTGTGTGGATTCAGCAGTCTGCAAACACTTTCTCTGCAGAGTCCCAAAACAGGCGTTTTCAGCCCATTACCGGCATATGGAAGAAACAGCAGTAAGCACAGGGAAATATCTGCTTCTAAATCCAAAACGCAGCTATCTAACAGAACGGTTGTCAATGTGTGCACTCAACTTCCAGAGTTAAACCCGTGTGTGGATTCAGCAGTCTGCAGAGACTTTCTCTGCAGAGTCCCAAAACAGGCGTTTTCAGCCCATTACCGGCATATGGAAGAAACAGCAGTAAGCACAGGGAAATATCTGCTTCTAAATCCAAAACGCAGCTATCTAACAGAACGGTTGTCAATGTGTGCACTCAACTTCCAGAGTTAAACCCGTGTGTGGATTCAGCAGTCTGCAGAGACTTTCTCTGCAGAGTCCCAAGACAGGCGTTTTCAGCCCATTACCGGCATATGGAAGAAACAGCAGTAAGCACAGGGAAATATCTGCTTCTAAATCCAAAACGCAGCTATCTAACAGAACGGTTGTCAATGTGTGCACTCAAGTTCCAGAGGTAAACCCGTGTGTGGATTCAGCAGTCTGCAGAGACTTTCTCTGCAGAGTCCCAAAACAGGCGTTTTCAGCCCATTACCGGCATATGGAAGAAACAGCAGTAAGCACAGGGAAATATCTGCTTCTAAATCCAAAACGCAGCTATCTAACAGAACGGTTGTCAATGTGTGCACTCAACTTCCAGAGTTAAACCCGTGTGTGGATTCAGCAGTCTGCAGAGACTTTCTCTGCAGAGTCCCAAAACAGGCGTTTTCAGCCCATTACCGGCATATGGAAGAAACAGCAGTAAGCACAGGGAAATATCTGCTTCTAAATCCAAAACGCAGCTATCTAACAGAACGGTTGTCAATGTGTGCACTCAACTTCCAGAGTTAAACCCGTGTGTGGATTCAGCAGTCTGCAGAGACTTTCTCTGCAGAGTCCCAAAACAGGCGTTTTCAGCCCATTACCGGCATATGGAAGAAACAGCAGTAAGCACAGGGAAATATCTGCTTCTAAATCCAAAACGCAGCTATCTAACAGAACGGTTGTCAATGTGTGCACTCAACTTCCAGAGTTAAACCCGTGTGTGGATTCAGCAGTCTGCAGAGACTTTCTCTGCAGAGTCCCAAGACAGGCGTTTACAGCCGATTACCGGCATATGGAAGAAAGAGCAGTAAGCACAGGGAAATATCTGCTTCTAAATCCAAACGCAGCTATCTAACAGAACGGTTGTCAATGTGTGCACTCAACTTCCAGAGTTAAACCCGTGTGTGGATTCAGCAGTCTGCAAACACTTTCTCTGCAGAGTCCCAAGACAGGCGTTTTCAGCCCATTACCGGCATATGGAAGAAACAGCAGTAAGCACAGGGAAATATCTGCTTCTAAATCCAAAACGCAGCTATCTAACAGAACGGTTGTCAATGTGTGCACTCAACTTCCAGAGTTAAACCCGTGTGTGGATTCAGCAGTCTGCAGAGACTTTCTCTGCAGAGTCCCAAAACAGGCGTTTTCAGCCCATTACCGGCATATGGAAGAAACAGCAGTAAGCACAGGGAAATATCTGCTTCTAAATCCAAAACGCAGCTATCTAACAGAACGGTTGTCAATGTGTGCACTCAACTTCCAGAGTTAAACCCGTGTGTGGATTCAGCAGTCTGCAGAGACTTTCTCTGCAGAGTCCCAAAACAGGCGTTTTCAGCCCATTACCGGCATATGGAAGAAACAGCAGTAAGCACAGGGAAATATCTGCTTCTAAATCCAAAACGCAGCTATCTAACAGAACGGTTGTCAATGTGTGCACTCAACTTCCAGAGTTAAACCCGTGTGTGGATTCAGCAGTCTGCAAACACTTTCTCTGCAGAGTCCCAAGACAGGCGTTTTCAGCCAATTACCGGCATATGGAAGAAACAGCAGTAAGCACAGGGAAATATCTGCTTCTAAATCCAAAACGCAGCTATCTAACAGAACGGTTGTCAATGTGTGCACTCAACTTCCAGAGTTAAACCCGTGTGTGGATTCAGCAGTCTGCAAACACTTTCACTGCAGAGTCCCAAAACAGGCGTTTTCAGCCCATTACCGGCATATGGAAGAAACAGCAGTAAGCACAGGGAAATATCTGCTTCTAAATCCAAAACGCAGCTATCTAACAGAACGGTTGTCAATGTGTGCACTCAACTTCCAGAGTTAAACCCGTGTGTGGATTCAGCAGTCTGCAGAGACTTTCTCTGCAGAGTCCCAAAACAGGCGTTTTCAGCCCATTACCGGCATATGGAAGAAACAGCAGTAAGCACAGGGAAATATCTGCTTCTAAATCCAAAACGCAGCTATCTAACAGAACGGTTGTCAATGTGTGCACTCAACTTCCAGAGTTAAACCCGTGTGTGGATTCAGCAGTCTGCAGAGACTTTCTCTGCAGAGTCCCAAGACAGGTGTTTTCAGCCCATTAGAGGCATATGGAAGAAACAGCAGTAAGCACAGGGAAATATCTGCTTCTAAATCCAAAACGCAGCTATCTAACAGAACGGTTGTCAATGTGTGCACTCAACTTCCAGAGTTAAACCCGTGTGTGGATTCAGCAGTCTGCAAACACTTTCTCTGCAGAGTCCCAAGACAGGCGTTTTCAGCCCATTACCGGCATATGGAAGAAACAGCAGTAAGCACAGGGAAATATCTGCTTCTAAATCCAAAACGCAGCTATCTAACAGAACGGTTGTCAATGTGTGCACTCAACTTCCAGAGTTAAACCCGTGTGTGGATTCAGCAGTCTGCAGAGACTTTCTCTGCAGAGTCCCAAAACAGGCGTTTTCAGCCCATTACCGGCATATGGAAGAAACAGCAGTAAGCACAGGGAAATATCTGCTTCTAAATCCAAAACGCAGCTATCTAACAGAACGGTTGTCAATGTGTGCACTCAACTTCCAGAGTTAAACCCGTGTGTGGATTCAGCAGTCTGCAGAGACTTTCTCTGCAGAGTCCCAAAACAGGCGTTTTCAGCCCATTACCGGCATATGGAAGAAACAGCAGTAAGCACAGGGAAATATCTGCTTCTAAATCCAAAACGCAGCTATCTAACAGAACGGTTGTCAATGTGTGCACTCAACTTCCAGAGTTAAACCCGTGTGTGGATTCAGCAGTCTGCAAACACTTTCTCTGCAGAGTCCCAAGACAGGCGTTTTCAGCCAATTACCGGCATATGGAAGAAACAGCAGTAAGCACAGGGAAATATCTGCTTCTAAATCCAAAACGCAGCTATCTAACAGAACGGTTGTCAATGTGTGCACTCAACTTCCAGAGTTAAACCCGTGTGTGGATTCAGCAGTCTGCAAACACTTTCACTGCAGAGTCCCAAAACAGGCGTTTTCAGCCCATTACCGGCATATGGAAGAAACAGCAGTAAGCACAGGGAAATATCTGCTTCTAAATCCAAAACGCAGCTATCTAACAGAACGGTTGTCAATGTGTGCACTCAACTTCCAGAGTTAAACCCGTGTGTGGATTCAGCAGTCTGCAGAGACTTTCTCTGCAGAGTCCCAAAACAGGCGTTTTCAGCCCATTACCGGCATATGGAAGAAACAGCAGTAAGCACAGGGAAATATCTGCTTCTAAATCCAAAACGCAGCTATCTAACAGAACGGTTGTCAATGTGTGCACTCAACTTCCAGAGTTAAACCCGTGTGTGGATTCAGCAGTCTGCAAACACTTTCTCTGCAGAGTCCCAAGACAGGCGTTTTCAGCCCATTACCGACATATGGAAGAAACAGCAGTAAGCACAGGGAAATATCTGCTTCTAAATCCAAAACGCAGCTATCTAACAGAACGGTTGTCAATGTGTGCACTCAACTTCCAGAGTTAAACCCGTGTGTGGATTCAGCAGTCTGCAGAGACTTTCTCTGCAGAGTCCCAAAACAGGCGTTTTCAGCCCATTACCGGCATATGGAAGAAACAGCAGTAAGCACAGGGAAATATCTGCTTCTAAATCCAAAACGCAGCTATCTAACAGAACGGTTGTCAATGTGTGCACTCAACTTCCAGAGTTAAACCCGTGTGTGGCTTCAGCAGTCTGCAGAGACTTTCTCTGCAGAGTCCCAAAACAGGCGTTTTCAGCCCATTACCGGCATATGGAAGAAACAGCAGTAAGCACAGGGAAATATCTGCTTCTAAATCCAAAACGCAGCTATCTAACAGAACGGTTGTCAATGTGTGCACTCAACTTCCAGAGTTAAACCCGTGTGTGGATTCAGCAGTCTGCAGAGACTTTCTCTGCAGAGTCCCAAAACAGGCGTTTTCAGCCCATTACCGGCATATGGAAGAAACAGCAGTAAGCACAGGGAAATATCTGCTTCTAAATCCAAAACGCAGCTATCTAACAGAACGGTTGTCAATGTGTGCACTCAACTTCCAGAGTTAAACCCGTGTGTGGATTCAGCAGTCTGCAGAGACTTTCTCTGCAGAGTCCCAAGACAGGCGTTTTCAGCCCATTACCGGCATATGGAAGAAACAGCAGTAAGCACAGGGAAATATCTGCTTCTAAATCCAAAACGCAGCTATCTAACAGAACGGTTGTCAATGTGTGCACTCAACTTCCAGAGTTAAACCCGTGTGTGGATTCAGCAGTCTGCAGAGACTTTCTCTGCAGAGTCCCAAGACAGGCGTTTTCAGCCCATTACCGGCATATGGAAGAAACAGCAGTAAGCACAGGGAAATATCTGCTTCTAAATCCAAAACGCAGCTCTCTAACAGAACGGTTGTCAATGTGTGCACTCAACTTCCAGAGTTAAACCCGTATGTGGATTCAGCAGTCTGCAGAGACTTTCTCTGCAGAGTCCCAAAACAGGCGTTTTCAGCCCATTACCGGCATATGGAAGAAACAGCAGTAAGCACAGGGAAATATCTGCTTCTAAATCCAAAACGCAGCTATCTAACAGAACGGTTGTCAATGTGTGCACTCAACTTCCAGAGTTAAACCCGTGTGTGGATTCAGCAGTCTGCAGAGACTTTCTCTGCAGAGTCCCAAAACAGGCGTTTTCAGCCCATTACCGGCATATGGAAGAAACAGCAGTGAGCACAGGGAAATACCTGCTTCTAAATCCAAAACGCAGCTCTCTAACAGAACGGTTGTCAATGTGTGCACTCAACTTCCAGAGTTAAACCCGTGTGTGGATTCAGCAGTCTGCAAACACTTTCTCTGCAGAGTCCCAAAACAGGCGTTTTCAGCCCATTACCGGCATATGGAAGAAACAGCAGTAAGCACAGGGAAATATCTGCTTCTAAATCCAAAACGCAGCTATCTAACAGAACGGTTGTCAATGTGTGCACTCAACTTCCAGAGTTAAACCCGTGTGTGGATTCAGCAGTCTGCAGAGACTTTCTCTGCAGAGTCCCAAAACAGGCGTTTTCAGCCCATTACCGGCATATGGAAGAAACAGCAGTAAGCACAGGGAAATATCTGCTTCTAAATCCAAAACGCAGCTATCTAACAGAACGGTTGTCAATGTGTCCACTCAACTTCCAGAGTTAAACCCGTGTGTGGATTCAGCAGTCTGCAGAGACTTTCTCTGCAGAGTCCCAAAACAGGCGTTTTCAGCCCATTACCGGCATATGGAAGAAACAGCAGTAAGCACAGGGAAATATCTGCTTCTAAATCCAAAACGCAGCTATCTAACAGAACGGTTGTCAATGTGTGCACTCAACTTCCAGAGTTAAACCCGTGTGTGGATTCAGCAGTCTGCAGAGACTTTCTCTGCAGAGTCCCAAAACAGGCGTTTTCAGCCCATTACCGGCATATGGAAGAAACAGCAGTAAGCACAGGGAAATATCTGCTTCTAAATCCAAAACGCAGCTATCTAACAGAACGGTTGTCAATGTGTGCACTCAACTTCCAGAGTTAAACCCGTGTGTGGCTTCAGCAGTCTGCAGAGACTTTCTCTGCAGAGTCCCAAAACAGGCGTTTTCAGCCCATTACCGGCATATGGAAGAAACAGCAGTAAGCACAGGGAAATATCTGCTTCTAAATCCAAAACGCAGCTATCTAACAGAACGGTTGTCAATGTGTGCACTCAACTTCCAGAGTTAAACCCGTGTGTGGATTCAGCAGTCTGCAGAGACTTTCTCTGCAGAGTCCCAAAACAGGCGTTTTCAGCCCATTACCGGCATATGGAAGAAACAGCAGTAAGCACAGGGAAATATCTGCTTCTAAATCCAAAACGCAGCTATCTAACAGAACGGTTGTCAATGTGTGCACTCAACTTCCAGAGTTAAACCCGTGTGTGGATTCAGCAGTCTGCAGAGACTTTCTCTGCAGAGTCCCAAGACAGGCGTTTTCAGCCCATTACCGGCATATGGAAGAAACAGCAGTAAGCACAGGGAAATATCTGCTTCTAAATCCAAAACGCAGCTATCTAACAGAACGGTTGTCAATGTGTGCACTCAACTTCCAGAGTTAAACCCGTGTGTGGATTCAGCAGTCTGCAGAGACTTTCTCTGCAGAGTCCCAAGACAGGCGTTTTCAGCCCATTACCGGCATATGGAAGAAACAGCAGTAAGCACAGGGAAATATCTGCTTCTAAATCCAAAACGCAGCTCTCTAACAGAACGGTTGTCAATGTGTGCACTCAACTTCCAGAGTTAAACCCGTATGTGGATTCAGCAGTCTGCAGAGACTTTCTCTGCAGAGTCCCAAAACAGGCGTTTTCAGCCCATTACCGGCATATGGAAGAAACAGCAGTAAGCACAGGGAAATATCTGCTTCTAAATCCAAAACGCAGCTATCTAACAGAACGGTTGTCAATGTGTGCACTCAACTTCCAGAGTTAAACCCGTGTGTGGATTCAGCAGTCTGCAGAGACTTTCTCTGCAGAGTCCCAAAACAGGCGTTTTCAGCCCATTACCGGCATATGGAAGAAACAGCAGTGAGCACAGGGAAATACCTGCTTCTAAATCCAAAACGCAGCTCTCTAACAGAACGGTTGTCAATGTGTGCACTCAACTTCCAGAGTTAAACCCGTGTGTGGATTCAGCAGTCTGCAAACACTTTCTCTGCAGAGTCCCAAGACAGGCGTTTTCCGCCCATTACCGGCATATGGAAGAAACAGCAGTAAGCACAGGGAAATATCTGCTTCTAAATCCAAAACGCAGCTATCTAACAGAACGGTTGTCAATGTGTGCACTCAACTTCCAGAGTTAAACCCGTGTGTGGATTCAGCAGTCTGCAGAGACTTTCTCTGCAGAGTCCCAAGACAGGCGTTTTCAGCCCATTACCGGCATATGGAAGAAACAGCAGTAAGCACAGGGAAATATCTGCTTCTAAATCCAAAACGCAGCTATCTAACAGAACGGTTGTCAATGTGTGCACTCAACTTCCAGAGTTAAACCCGTGTGTGGATTCAGCAGTCTGCAGAGACTTTCTCTGCAGAGTCCCAAAACAGGCGTTTTCAGCCCATTACCGGCATATGGAAGAAACAGCAGTAAGCACAGGGAAATATCTGCTTCTAAATCCAAAACGCAGCTATCTAACAGAACGGTTGTCAATGTGTGCACTCAACTTCCAGAGTTAAACCCGTGTGTGGATTCAGCAGTCTGCAGAGACTTTCTCTGCAGAGTCCCAAAACAGGCGTTTTCAGCCCATTACCGGCATATGGAAGAAACAGCAGTAAGCACAGGGAAATATCTGCTTCTAAATCCAAAACGCAGCTATCTAACAGAACGGTTGTCAATGTGTGCACTCAACTTCCAGAGTTAAACCCGTGTGTGGATTCAGCAGTCTGCAGAGACTTTCTCTGCAGAGTCCCAAAACAGGCGTTTTCAGCCCATTACCGGCATATGGAAGAAACAGCAGTAAGCACAGGGAAATATCTGCTTCTAAATCCAAAACGCAGCTATCTAACAGAACGGTTGTCAATGTGTGCACTCAACTTCCAGAGTTAAACCCGTGTGTGGATTCAGCAGTCTGCAGAGACTTTCTCTGCAGAGTCCCAAAACAGGCGTTTTCAGCCCATTACCGGCATATGGAAGAAACAGCAGTAAGCACAGGGAAATATCTGCTTCTAAATCCAAAACGCAGCTATCTAACAGAACGGTTGTCAATGTGTGCACTCAACTTCCAGAGTTAAACCCGTGTGTGGATTCAGCAGTCTGCAGACACTTTCTCTGCAGAGTCCCAAAACAGGCGTTTTCAGCCCATTACCGGCATATGGAAGAAACAGCAGTAAGCACAGGGAAATATCTGCTTCTAAATCCAAAACGCAGCTATCTAACAGAACGGTTGTCAATGTGTGCACTCAACTTCCAGAGTTAAACCCGTGTGTGGCTTCAGCAGTCTGCAGAGACTTTCTCTGCAGAGTCCCAAAACAGGCGTTTTCAGCCCATTACCGGCATATGGAAGAAACAGCAGTAAGCACAGGGAAATATCTGCTTCTAAATCCAAAACGCAGCTATCTAACAGAACGGTTGTCAATGTGTGCACTCAACTTCCAGAGTTAAACCCGTGTGTGGATTCAGCAGTCTGCAGAGACTTTCTCTGCAGAGTCCCAAAACAGGCGTTTTCAGCCCATTACCGGCATATGGAAGAAACAGCAGTAAGCACAGGGAAATATCTGCTTCTAAATCCAAAACGCAGCTATCTAACAGAACGGTTGTCAATGTGTGCACTCAACTTCCAGAGTTAAACCCGTGTGTGGATTCAGCAGTCTGCAGAGACTTTCTCTGCAGAGTCCCAAGACAGGCGTTTTCAGCCCATTACCGGCATATGGAAGAAACAGCAGTAAGCACAGGGAAATATCTGCTTCTAAATCCAAAACGCAGCTATCTAACAGAACGGTTGTCAATGTGTGCACTCAACTTCCAGAGTTAAACCCGTGTGTGGATTCAGCAGTCTGCAGAGACTTTCTCTGCAGAGTCCCAAGACAGGCGTTTTCAGCCCATTACCGGCATATGGAAGAAACAGCAGTAAGCACAGGGAAATATCTGCTTCTAAATCCAAAACGCAGCTCTCTAACAGAACGGTTGTCAATGTGTGCACTCAACTTCCAGAGTTAAACCCGTATGTGGATTCAGCAGTCTGCAGAGACTTTCTCTGCAGAGTCCCAAAACAGGCGTTTTCAGCCCATTACCGGCATATGGAAGAAACAGCAGTAAGCACAGGGAAATATCTGCTTCTAAATCCAAAACGCAGCTATCTAACAGAACGGTTGTCAATGTGTGCACTCAACTTCCAGAGTTAAACCCGTGTGTGGATTCAGCAGTCTGCAGAGACTTTCTCTGCAGAGTCCCAAAACAGGCGTTTTCAGCCCATTACCGGCATATGGAAGAAACAGCAGTGAGCACAGGGAAATACCTGCTTCTAAATCCAAAACGCAGCTCTCTAACAGAACGGTTGTCAATGTGTGCACTCAACTTCCAGAGTTAAACCCGTGTGTGGATTCAGCAGTCTGCAAACACTTTCTCTGCAGAGTCCCAAAACAGGCGTTTTCAGCCCATTACCGGCATATGGAAGAAACAGCAGTAAGCACAGGGAAATATCTGCTTCTAAATCCAAAACGCAGCTATCTAACAGAACGGTTGTCAATGTGTGCACTCAACTTCCAGAGTTAAACCCGTGTGTGGATTCAGCAGTCTGCAGAGACTTTCTCTGCAGAGTCCCAAAACAGGCGTTTTCAGCCCATTACCGGCATATGGAAGAAACAGCAGTAAGCACAGGGAAATATCTGCTTCTAAATCCAAAACGCAGCTATCTAACAGAACGGTTGTCAATGTGTGCACTCAACTTCCAGAGTTAAACCCGTGTGTGGATTCAGCAGTCTGCAGAGACTTTCTCTGCAGAGTCCCAAGACAGGCGTTTTCAGCCCATTACCGGCATATGGAAGAAACAGCAGTAAGCACAGGGAAATATCTGCTTCTAAATCCAAAACGCAGCTATCTAACAGAACGGTTGTCAATGTGTGCACTCAAGTTCCAGAGGTAAACCCGTGTGTGGATTCAGCAGTCTGCAGAGACTTTCTCTGCAGAGTCCCAAAACAGGCGTTTTCAGCCCATTACCGGCATATGGAAGAAACAGCAGTAAGCACAGGGAAATATCTGCTTCTAAATCCAAAACGCAGCTATCTAACAGAACGGTTGTCAATGTGTGCACTCAACTTCCAGAGTTAAACCCGTGTGTGGATTCAGCAGTCTGCAGAGACTTTCTCTGCAGAGTCCCAAAACAGGCGTTTTCAGCCCATTACCGGCATATGGAAGAAACAGCAGTAAGCACAGGGAAATATCTGCTTCTAAATCCAAAACGCAGCTATCTAACAGAACGGTTGTCAATGTGTGCACTCAACTTCCAGAGTTAAACCCGTGTGTGGATTCAGCAGTCTGCAGAGACTTTCTCTGCAGAGTCCCAAAACAGGCGTTTTCAGCCCATTACCGGCATATGGAAGAAACAGCAGTAAGCACAGGGAAATATCTGCTTCTAAATCCAAAACGCAGCTATCTAACAGAACGGTTGTCAATGTGTGCACTCAACTTCCAGAGTTAAACCCGTGTGTGGATTCAGCAGTCTGCAGAGACTTTCTCTGCAGAGTCCCAAGACAGGCGTTTACAGCCGATTACCGGCATAAGGAAGAAAGAGCAGTAAGCACAGGGAAATATCTGCTTCTAAATCCAAACGCAGCTATCTAACAGAACGGTTGTCAATGTGTGCACTCAACTTCCAGAGTTAAACCCGTGTGTGGATTCAGCAGTCTGCAAACACTTTCTCTGCAGAGTCCCAAAACAGGCGTTTTCAGCCCATTACCGGCATATGGAAGAAACAGCAGTAAGCACAGGGAAATATCTGCTTCTAAATCCAAAACGCAGCTATCTAACAGAACGGTTGTCAATGTGTGCACTCAACTTCCAGAGTTAAACCCGTGTGTGGATTCAGCAGTCTGCAGAGACTTTCTCTGCAGAGTCCCAAAACAGGCGTTTTCAGCCCATTACCGGCATATGGAAGAAACAGCAGTAAGCACAGGGAAATATCTGCTTCTAAATCCAAAACGCAGCTATCTAACAGAACGGTTGTCAATGTGTGCACTCAACTTCCAGAGTTAAACCCGTGTGTGGATTCAGCAGTCTGCAGAGACTTTCTCTGCAGAGTCCCAAGACAGGTGTTTTCAGCCCATTAGAGGCATATGGAAGAAACAGCAGTAAGCACAGGGAAATATCTGCTTCTAAATCCAAAACGCAGCTATCTAACAGAACGGTTGTCAATGTGTGCACTCAACTTCCAGAGTTAAACCCGTGTGTGGATTCAGCAGTCTGCAAACACTTTCTCTGCAGAGTCCCAAGACAGGCGTTTTCAGCCCATTACCGGCATATGGAAGAAACAGCAGTAAGCACAGGGAAATATCTGCTTCTAAATCCAAAACGCAGCTATCTAACAGAACGGTTGTCAATGTGTGCACTCAACTTCCAGAGTTAAACCCGTGTGTGGATTCAGCAGTCTGCAGAGACTTTCTCTGCAGAGTCCCAAAACAGGCGTTTTCAGCCCATTACCGGCATATGGAAGAAACAGCAGTAAGCACAGGGAAATATCTGCTTCTAAATCCAAAACGCAGCTATCTAACAGAACGGTTGTCAATGTGTGCACTCAACTTCCAGAGTTAAACCCGTGTGTGGATTCAGCAGTCTGCAGAGACTTTCTCTGCAGAGTCCCAAAACAGGCGTTTTCAGCCCATTACCGGCATATGGAAGAAACAGCAGTAAGCACAGGGAAATATCTGCTTCTAAATCCAAAACGCAGCTATCTAACAGAACGGTTGTCAATGTGTGCACTCAACTTCCAGAGTTAAACCCGTGTGTGGATTCAGCAGTCTGCAAACACTTTCTCTGCAGAGTCCCAAGACAGGCGTTTTCAGCCAATTACCGGCATATGGAAGAAACAGCAGTAAGCACAGGGAAATATCTGCTTCTAAATCCAAAACGCAGCTATCTAACAGAACGGTTGTCAATGTGTGCACTCAACTTCCAGAGTTAAACCCGTGTGTGGATTCAGCAGTCTGCAAACACTTTCACTGCAGAGTCCCAAAACAGGCGTTTTCAGCCCATTACCGGCATATGGAAGAAACAGCAGTAAGCACAGGGAAATATCTGCTTCTAAATCCAAAACGCAGCTATCTAACAGAACGGTTGTCAATGTGTGCACTCAACTTCCAGAGTTAAACCCGTGTGTGGATTCAGCAGTCTGCAAACACTTTCTCTGCAGAGTCCCAAGACAGGCGTTTTCAGCCCATTACCGGCATATGGAAGAAACAGCAGTAAGCACAGGGAAATATCTGCTTCTAAATCCAAAACGCAGCTATCTAACAGAACGGTTGTCAATGTGTGCACTCAACTTCCAGAGTTAAACCCGTGTGTGGATTCAGCAGTCTGCAGAGACTTTCTCTGCAGAGTCCCAAAACAGGCGTTTTCAGCCCATTACCGGCATATGGAAGAAACAGCAGTAAGCACAGGGAAATATCTGCTTCTAAATCCAAAACGCAGCTATCTAACAGAACGGTTGTCAATGTGTGCACTCAACTTCCAGAGTTAAACCCGTGTGTGGATTCAGCAGTCTGCAGAGACTTTCTCTGCAGAGTCCCAAAACAGGCGTTTTCAGCCCATTACCGGCATATGGAAGAAACAGCAGTAAGCACAGGGAAATATCTGCTTCTAAATCCAAAACGCAGCTATCTAACAGAACGGTTGTCAATGTGTGCACTCAACTTCCAGAGTTAAACCCGTGTGTGGATTCAGCAGTCTGCAAACACTTTCTCTGCAGAGTCCCAAGACAGGCGTTTTCAGCCAATTACCGGCATATGGAAGAAACAGCAGTAAGCACAGGGAAATATCTGCTTCTAAATCCAAAACGCAGCTATCTAACAGAACGGTTGTCAATGTGTGCACTCAACTTCCAGAGTTAAACCCGTGTGTGGATTCAGCAGTCTGCAAACACTTTCACTGCAGAGTCCCAAAACAGGCGTTTTCAGCCCATTACCGGCATATGGAAGAAACAGCAGTAAGCACAGGGAAATATCTGCTTCTAAATCCAAAACGCAGCTATCTAACAGAACGGTTGTCAATGTGTGCACTCAACTTCCAGAGTTAAACCCGTGTGTGGATTCAGCAGTCTGCAGAGACTTTCTCTGCAGAGTCCCAAAACAGGCGTTTTCAGCCCATTACCGGCATATGGAAGAAACAGCAGTAAGCACAGGGAAATATCTGCTTCTAAATCCAAAACGCAGCTATCTAACAGAACGGTTGTCAATGTGTGCACTCAACTTCCAGAGTTAAACCCGTGTGTGGATTCAGCAGTCTGCAGAGACTTTCTCTGCAGAGTCCCAAGACAGGTGTTTTCAGCCCATTAGAGGCATATGGAAGAAACAGCAGTAAGCACAGGGAAATATCTGCTTCTAAATCCAAAACGCAGCTATCTAACAGAACGGTTGTCAATGTGTGCACTCAACTTCCAGAGTTAAACCCGTGTGTGGATTCAGCAGTCTGCAAACACTTTCTCTGCAGAGTCCCAAGACAGGCGTTTTCAGCCCATTACCGGCATATGGAAGAAACAGCAGTAAGCACAGGGAAATATCTGCTTCTAAATCCAAAACGCAGCTATCTAACAGAACGGTTGTCAATGTGTGCACTCAACTTCCAGAGTTAAACCCGTGTGTGGATTCAGCAGTCTGCAGAGACTTTCTCTGCAGAGTCCCAAAACAGGCGTTTTCAGCCCATTACCGGCATATGGAAGAAACAGCAGTAAGCACAGGGAAATATCTGCTTCTAAATCCAAAACGCAGCTATCTAACAGAACGGTTGTCAATGTGTGCACTCAACTTCCAGAGTTAAACCCGTGTGTGGATTCAGCAGTCTGCAGAGACTTTCTCTGCAGAGTCCCAAAACAGGCGTTTTCAGCCCATTACCGGCATATGGAAGAAACAGCAGTAAGCACAGGGAAATATCTGCTTCTAAATCCAAAACGCAGCTATCTAACAGAACGGTTGTCAATGTGTGCACTCAACTTCCAGAGTTAAACCCGTGTGTGGATTCAGCAGTCTGCAAACACTTTCTCTGCAGAGTCCCAAGACAGGCGTTTTCAGCCAATTACCGGCATATGGAAGAAACAGCAGTAAGCACAGGGAAATATCTGCTTCTAAATCCAAAACGCAGCTATCTAACAGAACGGTTGTCAATGTGTGCACTCAACTTCCAGAGTTAAACCCGTGTGTGGATTCAGCAGTCTGCAAACACTTTCACTGCAGAGTCCCAAAACAGGCGTTTTCAGCCCATTACCGGCATATGGAAGAAACAGCAGTAAGCACAGGGAAATATCTGCTTCTAAATCCAAAACGCAGCTATCTAACAGAACGGTTGTCAATGTGTGCACTCAACTTCCAGAGTTAAACCCGTGTGTGGATTCAGCAGTCTGCAGAGACTTTCTCTGCAGAGTCCCAAAACAGGCGTTTTCAGCCCATTACCGGCATATGGAAGAAACAGCAGTAAGCACAGGGAAATATCTGCTTCTAAATCCAAAACGCAGCTATCTAACAGAACGGTTGTCAATGTGTGCACTCAACTTCCAGAGTTAAACCCGTGTGTGGATTCAGCAGTCTGCAAACACTTTCTCTGCAGAGTCCCAAGACAGGCGTTTTCAGCCCATTACCGACATATGGAAGAAACAGCAGTAAGCACAGGGAAATATCTGCTTCTAAATCCAAAACGCAGCTATCTAACAGAACGGTTGTCAATGTGTGCACTCAACTTCCAGAGTTAAACCCGTGTGTGGATTCAGCAGTCTGCAGAGACTTTCTCTGCAGAGTCCCAAAACAGGCGTTTTCAGCCCATTACCGGCATATGGAAGAAACAGCAGTAAGCACAGGGAAATATCTGCTTCTAAATCCAAAACGCAGCTATCTAACAGAACGGTTGTCAATGTGTGCACTCAACTTCCAGAGTTAAACCCGTGTGTGGATTCAGCAGTCTGCAGAGACTTTCTCTGCAGAGTCCCAAAACAGGCGTTTTCAGCCCATTACCGGCATATGGAAGAAACAGCAGTAAGCACAGGGAAATATCTGCTTCTAAATCCAAAACGCAGCTATCTAACAGAACGGTTGTCAATGTGTGCACTCAACTTCCAGAGTTAAACCCGTGTGTGGATTCAGCAGTCTGCAGAGACTTTCTCTGCAGAGTCCCAAAACAGGCGTTTTCAGCCCATTACCGGCATATGGAAGAAACAGCAGTAAGCACAGGGAAATATCTGCTTCTAAATCCAAAACGCAGCTATCTAACAGAACGGTTGTCAATGTGTGCACTCAACTTCCAGAGTTAAACCCGTGTGTGGATTCAGCAGTCTGCAGAGACTTTCTCTGCAGAGTCCCAAAACAGGCGTTTTCAGCCCATTACCGGCATATGGAAGAAACAGCAGTAAGCACAGGGAAATATCTGCTTCTAAATCCAAAACGCAGCTATCTAACAGAACGGTTGTCAATGTGTGCACTCAACTTCCAGAGTTAAACCCGTGTGTGGATTCAGCAGTCTGCAGAGACTTTCTCTGCAGAGTCCCAAAACAGGCGTTTTCAGCCCATTACCGGCATATGGAAGAAACAGCAGTAAGCACAGGGAAATATCTGCTTCTAAATCCAAAACGCAGCTATCTAACAGAACGGTTGTCAATGTGTGCACTCAACTTCCAGAGTTAAACCCGTGTGTGGATTCAGCAGTCTGCAGACACTTTCTCTGCAGAGTCCCAAAACAGGCGTTTTCAGCCCATTACTGGCATATGGAAGAAACAGCAGTAAGCACAGGGAAATATCTGCTTCTAAATCCAAAACGCAGCTATCTAACAGAACGGTTGTCAATGTGTGCACTCAACTTCCAGAGTTAAACCCGTGTGTGGCTTCAGCAGTCTGCAGAGACTTTCTCTGCAGAGTCCCAAAACAGGCGTTTTCAGCCCATTACCGGCATATGGAAGAAACAGCAGTAAGCACAGGGAAATATCTGCTTCTAAATCCAAAACGCAGCTATCTAACAGAACGGTTGTCAATGTGTGCACTCAACTTCCAGAGTTAAACCCGTGTGTGGATTCAGCAGTCTGCAGAGACTTTCTCTGCAGAGTCCCAAGACAGGCGTTTTCAGCCCATTACCGGCATATGGAAGAAACAGCAGTAAGCACAGGGAAATATCTGCTTCTAAATCCAAAACGCAGCTCTCTAACAGAACGGTTGTCAATGTGTGCACTCAACTTCCAGAGTTAAACCCGTATGTGGATTCAGCAGTCTGCAGAGACTTTCTCTGCAGAGTCCCAAAACAGGCGTTTTCAGCCCATTACCGGCATATGGAAGAAACAGCAGTAAGCACAGGGAAATATCTGCTTCTAAATCCAAAACGCAGCTATCTAACAGAACGGTTGTCAATGTGTGCACTCAACTTCCAGAGTTAAACCCGTGTGTGGATTCAGCAGTCTGCAGAGACTTTCTCTGCAGAGTCCCAAAACAGGCGTTTTCAGCCCATTACCGGCATATGGAAGAAACAGCAGTGAGCACAGGGAAATACCTGCTTCTAAATCCAAAACGCAGCTCTCTAACAGAACGGTTGTCAATGTGTGCACTCAACTTCCAGAGTTAAACCCGTGTGTGGATTCAGCAGTCTGCAAACACTTTCTCTGCAGAGTCCCAAAACAGGCGTTTTCAGCCCATTACCGGCATATGGAAGAAACAGCAGTAAGCACAGGGAAATATCTGCTTCTAAATCCAAAACGCAGCTATCTAACAGAACGGTTGTCAATGTGTGCACTCAACTTCCAGAGTTAAACCCGTGTGTGGATTCAGCAGTCTGCAGACACTTTCTCTGCAGAGTCCCAAAACAGGCGTTTTCAGCCCATTACCGGCATATGGAAGAAACAGCAGTAAGCACAGGGAAATATCTGCTTCTAAATCCAAAACGCAGCTATCTAACAGAACGGTTGTCAATGTGTGCACTCAACTTCCAGAGTTAAACCCGTGTGTGGCTTCAGCAGTCTGCAGAGACTTTCTCTGCAGAGTCCCAAAACAGGCGTTTTCAGCCCATTACCGGCATATGGAAGAAACAGCAGTAAGCACAGGGAAATATCTGCTTCTAAATCCAAAACGCAGCTATCTAACAGAACGGTTGTCAATGTGTGCACTCAACTTCCAGAGTTAAACCCGTGTGTGGATTCAGCAGTCTGCAGAGACTTTCTCTGCAGAGTCCCAAAACAGGCGTTTTCAGCCCATTACCGGCATATGGAAGAAACAGCAGTAAGCACAGGGAAATATCTGCTTCTAAATCCAAAACGCAGCTATCTAACAGAACGGTTGTCAATGTGTGCACTCAACTTCCAGAGTTAAACCCGTGTGTGGATTCAGCAGTCTGCAGAGACTTTCTCTGCAGAGTCCCAAGACAGGCGTTTTCAGCCCATTACCGGCATATGGAAGAAACAGCAGTAAGCACAGGGAAATATCTGCTTCTAAATCCAAAACGCAGCTATCTAACAGAACGGTTGTCAATGTGTGCACTCAACTTCCAGAGTTAAACCCGTGTGTGGATTCAGCAGTCTGCAGAGACTTTCTCTGCAGAGTCCCAAGACAGGCGTTTTCAGCCCATTACCGGCATATGGAAGAAACAGCAGTAAGCACAGGGAAATATCTGCTTCTAAATCCAAAACGCAGCTCTCTAACAGAACGGTTGTCAATGTGTGCACTCAACTTCCAGAGTTAAACCCGTATGTGGATTCAGCAGTCTGCAGAGACTTTCTCTGCAGAGTCCCAAAACAGGCGTTTTCAGCCCATTACCGGCATATGGAAGAAACAGCAGTAAGCACAGGGAAATATCTGCTTCTAAATCCAAAACGCAGCTATCTAACAGAACGGTTGTCAATGTGTGCACTCAACTTCCAGAGTTAAACCCGTGTGTGGATTCAGCAGTCTGCAGAGACTTTCTCTGCAGAGTCCCAAAACAGGCGTTTTCAGCCCATTACCGGCATATGGAAGAAACAGCAGTGAGCACAGGGAAATACCTGCTTCTAAATCCAAAACGCAGCTCTCTAACAGAACGGTTGTCAATGTGTGCACTCAACTTCCAGAGTTAAACCCGTGTGTGGATTCAGCAGTCTGCAAACACTTTCTCTGCAGAGTCCCAAAACAGGCGTTTTCAGCCCATTACCGGCATATGGAAGAAACAGCAGTAAGCACAGGGAAATATCTGCTTCTAAATCCAAAACGCAGCTATCTAACAGAACGGTTGTCAATGTGTGCACTCAACTTCCAGAGTTAAACCCGTGTGTGGATTCAGCAGTCTGCAGAGACTTTCTCTGCAGAGTCCCAAAACAGGCGTTTTCAGCCCATTACCGGCATATGGAAGAAACAGCAGTAAGCACAGGGAAATATCTGCTTCTAAATCCAAAACGCAGCTATCTAACAGAACGGTTGTCAATGTGTGCACTCAACTTCCAGAGTTAAACCCGTGTGTGGATTCAGCAGTCTGCAGAGACTTTCTCTGCAGAGTCCCAAGACAGGCGTTTTCAGCCCATTACCGGCATATGGAAGAAACAGCAGTAAGCACAGGGAAATATCTGCTTCTAAATCCAAAACGCAGCTATCTAACAGAACGGTTGTCAATGTGTGCACTCAAGTTCCAGAGGTAAACCCGTGTGTGGATTCAGCAGTCTGCAGAGACTTTCTCTGCAGAGTCCCAAAACAGGCGTTTTCAGCCCATTACCGGCATATGGAAGAAACAGCAGTAAGCACAGGGAAATATCTGCTTCTAAATCCAAAACGCAGCTATCTAACAGAACGGTTGTCAATGTGTGCACTCAACTTCCAGAGTTAAACCCGTGTGTGGATTCAGCAGTCTGCAGAGACTTTCTCTGCAGAGTCCCAAAACAGGCGTTTTCAGCCCATTACCGGCATATGGAAGAAACAGCAGTAAGCACAGGGAAATATCTGCTTCTAAATCCAAAACGCAGCTATCTAACAGAACGGTTGTCAATGTGTGCACTCAACTTCCAGAGTTAAACCCGTGTGTGGATTCAGCAGTCTGCAGAGACTTTCTCTGCAGAGTCCCAAAACAGGCGTTTTCAGCCCATTACCGGCATATGGAAGAAACAGCAGTAAGCACAGGGAAA
Organism: Aotus nancymaae; assembly: GCF_030222135.1. Taxonomy (NCBI): domain Eukaryota; kingdom Metazoa; phylum Chordata; class Mammalia; order Primates; family Aotidae; genus Aotus; species Aotus nancymaae. Next base: position 45,631 of record NW_026988538.1, on the reverse strand, counting down.
TATCTGCTTCTAAATCCAAAACGCAGCTATCTAACAGAACGGTTGTCAATGTGTGCACTCAACTTCCAGAGTTAAACCCGTGTGTGGATTCAGCAGTCTGCAGAGACTTTCTCTGCAGAGTCCCAAGACAGGCGTTTACAGCCGATTACCGGCATATGGAAGAAAGAGCAGTAAGCACAGGGAAATATCTGCTTCTAAATCCAAACGCAGCTATCTAACAGAACGGTTGTCAATGTGTGCACTCAACTTCCAGAGTTAAACCCGTGTGTGGATTCAGCAGTCTGCAAACACTTTCTCTGCAGAGTCCCAAAACAGGCGTTTTCAGCCCATTACCGGCATATGGAAGAAACAGCAGTAAGCACAGGGAAATATCTGCTTCTAAATCCAAAACGCAGCTATCTAACAGAACGGTTGTCAATGTGTGCACTCAACTTCCAGAGTTAAACCCGTGTGTGGATTCAGCAGTCTGCAGAGACTTTCTCTGCAGAGTCCCAAAACAGGCGTTTTCAGCCCATTACCGGCATATGGAAGAAACAGCAGTAAGCACAGGGAAATATCTGCTTCTAAATCCAAAACGCAGCTATCTAACAGAACGGTTGTCAATGTGTGCACTCAACTTCCAGAGTTAAACCCGTGTGTGGATTCAGCAGTCTGCAGAGACTTTCTCTGCAGAGTCCCAAGACAGGTGTTTTCAGCCCATTAGAGGCATATGGAAGAAACAGCAGTAAGCACAGGGAAATATCTGCTTCTAAATCCAAAACGCAGCTATCTAACAGAACGGTTGTCAATGTGTGCACTCAACTTCCAGAGTTAAACCCGTGTGTGGATTCAGCAGTCTGCAAACACTTTCTCTGCAGAGTCCCAAGACAGGCGTTTTCAGCCCATTACCGGCATATGGAAGAAACAGCAGTAAGCACAGGGAAATATCTGCTTCTAAATCCAAAACGCAGCTATCTAACAGAACGGTTGTCAATGTGTGCACTCAACTTCCAGAGTTAAACCCGTGTGTGGATTCAGCAGTCTGCAGAGACTTTCTCTGCAGAGTCCCAAAACAGGCGTTTTCAGCCCATTACCGGCATATGGAAGAAACAGCAGTAAGCACAGGGAAATATCTGCTTCTAAATCCAAAACGCAGCTATCTAACAGAACGGTTGTCAATGTGTGCACTCAACTTCCAGAGTTAAACCCGTGTGTGGATTCAGCAGTCTGCAGAGACTTTCTCTGCAGAGTCCCAAAACAGGCGTTTTCAGCCCATTACCGGCATATGGAAGAAACAGCAGTAAGCACAGGGAAATATCTGCTTCTAAATCCAAAACGCAGCTATCTAACAGAACGGTTGTCAATGTGTGCACTCAACTTCCAGAGTTAAACCCGTGTGTGGATTCAGCAGTCTGCAAACACTTTCTCTGCAGAGTCCCAAGACAGGCGTTTTCAGCCAATTACCGGCATATGGAAGAAACAGCAGTAAGCACAGGGAAATATCTGCTTCTAAATCCAAAACGCAGCTATCTAACAGAACGGTTGTCAATGTGTGCACTCAACTTCCAGAGTTAAACCCGTGTGTGGATTCAGCAGTCTGCAAACACTTTCACTGCAGAGTCCCAAAACAGGCGTTTTCAGCCCATTACCGGCATATGGAAGAAACAGCAGTAAGCACAGGGAAATATCTGCTTCTAAATCCAAAACGCAGCTATCTAACAGAACGGTTGTCAATGTGTGCACTCAACTTCCAGAGTTAAACCCGTGTGTGGATTCAGCAGTCTGCAGAGACTTTCTCTGCAGAGTCCCAAAACAGGCGTTTTCAGCCCATTACCGGCATATGGAAGAAACAGCAGTAAGCACAGGGAAATATCTGCTTCTAAATCCAAAACGCAGCTATCTAACAGAACGGTTGTCAATGTGTGCACTCAACTTCCAGAGTTAAACCCGTGTGTGGATTCAGCAGTCTGCAGAGACTTTCTCTGCAGAGTCCCAAGACAGGTGTTTTCAGCCCATTAGAGGCATATGGAAGAAACAGCAGTAAGCACAGGGAAATATCTGCTTCTAAATCCAAAACGCAGCTATCTAACAGAACGGTTGTCAATGTGTGCACTCAACTTCCAGAGTTAAACCCGTGTGTGGATTCAGCAGTCTGCAAACACTTTCTCTGCAGAGTCCCAAGACAGGCGTTTTCAGCCCATTACCGGCATATGGAAGAAACAGCAGTAAGCACAGGGAAATATCTGCTTCTAAATCCAAAACGCAGCTATCTAACAGAACGGTTGTCAATGTGTGCACTCAACTTCCAGAGTTAAACCCGTGTGTGGATTCAGCAGTCTGCAGAGACTTTCTCTGCAGAGTCCCAAAACAGGCGTTTTCAGCCCATTACCGGCATATGGAAGAAACAGCAGTAAGCACAGGGAAATATCTGCTTCTAAATCCAAAACGCAGCTATCTAACAGAACGGTTGTCAATGTGTGCACTCAACTTCCAGAGTTAAACCCGTGTGTGGATTCAGCAGTCTGCAGAGACTTTCTCTGCAGAGTCCCAAAACAGGCGTTTTCAGCCCATTACCGGCATATGGAAGAAACAGCAGTAAGCACAGGGAAATATCTGCTTCTAAATCCAAAACGCAGCTATCTAACAGAACGGTTGTCAATGTGTGCACTCAACTTCCAGAGTTAAACCCGTGTGTGGATTCAGCAGTCTGCAAACACTTTCTCTGCAGAGTCCCAAGACAGGCGTTTTCAGCCAATTACCGGCATATGGAAGAAACAGCAGTAAGCACAGGGAAATATCTGCTTCTAAATCCAAAACGCAGCTATCTAACAGAACGGTTGTCAATGTGTGCACTCAACTTCCAGAGTTAAACCCGTGTGTGGATTCAGCAGTCTGCAAACACTTTCACTGCAGAGTCCCAAAACAGGCGTTTTCAGCCCATTACCGGCATATGGAAGAAACAGCAGTAAGCACAGGGAAATATCTGCTTCTAAATCCAAAACGCAGCTATCTAACAGAACGGTTGTCAATGTGTGCACTCAACTTCCAGAGTTAAACCCGTGTGTGGATTCAGCAGTCTGCAGAGACTTTCTCTGCAGAGTCCCAAAACAGGCGTTTTCAGCCCATTACCGGCATATGGAAGAAACAGCAGTAAGCACAGGGAAATATCTGCTTCTAAATCCAAAACGCAGCTATCTAACAGAACGGTTGTCAATGTGTGCACTCAACTTCCAGAGTTAAACCCGTGTGTGGATTCAGCAGTCTGCAAACACTTTCTCTGCAGAGTCCCAAGACAGGCGTTTTCAGCCCATTACCGACATATGGAAGAAACAGCAGTAAGCACAGGGAAATATCTGCTTCTAAATCCAAAACGCAGCTATCTAACAGAACGGTTGTCAATGTGTGCACTCAACTTCCAGAGTTAAACCCGTGTGTGGATTCAGCAGTCTGCAGAGACTTTCTCTGCAGAGTCCCAAAACAGGCGTTTTCAGCCCATTACCGGCATATGGAAGAAACAGCAGTAAGCACAGGGAAATATCTGCTTCTAAATCCAAAACGCAGCTATCTAACAGAACGGTTGTCAATGTGTGCACTCAACTTCCAGAGTTAAACCCGTGTGTGGATTCAGCAGTCTGCAGAGACTTTCTCTGCAGAGTCCCAAAACAGGCGTTTTCAGCCCATTACCGGCATATGGAAGAAACAGCAGTAAGCACAGGGAAATATCTGCTTCTAAATCCAAAACGCAGCTATCTAACAGAACGGTTGTCAATGTGTGCACTCAACTTCCAGAGATAAACCCGTGTGTGGATTCAGCAGTCTGCAGAGACTTTCTCTGCAGAGTCCCAAAACAGGCGTTTTCAGCCCATTACCGGCATATGGAAGAAACAGCAGTAAGCACAGGGAAATATCTGCTTCTAAATCCAAAACGCAGCTATCTAACAGAACGGTTGTCAATGTGTGCACTCAACTTCCAGAGTTAAACCCGTGTGTGGATTCAGCAGTCTGCAGAGACTTTCTCTGCAGAGTCCCAAAACAGGCGTTTTCAGCCCATTACCGGCATATGGAAGAAACAGCAGTAAGCACAGGGAAATATCTGCTTCTAAATCCAAAACGCAGCTATCTAACAGAACGGTTGTCAATGTGTGCACTCAACTTCCAGAGTTAAACCCGTGTGTGGATTCAGCAGTCTGCAGAGACTTTCTCTGCAGAGTCCCAAAACAGGCGTTTTCAGCCCATTACCGGCATATGGAAGAAACAGCAGTAAGCACAGGGAAATATCTGCTTCTAAATCCAAAACGCAGCTATCTAACAGAACGGTTGTCAATGTGTGCACTCAACTTCCAGAGTTAAACCCGTGTGTGGATTCAGCAGTCTGCAGACACTTTCTCTGCAGAGTCCCAAAACAGGCGTTTTCAGCCCATTACCGGCATATGGAAGAAACAGCAGTAAGCACAGGGAAATATCTGCTTCTAAATCCAAAACGCAGCTATCTAACAGAACGGTTGTCAATGTGTGCACTCAACTTCCAGAGTTAAACCCGTGTGTGGCTTCAGCAGTCTGCAGAGACTTTCTCTGCAGAGTCCCAAAACAGGCGTTTTCAGCCCATTACCGGCATATGGAAGAAACAGCAGTAAGCACAGGGAAATATCTGCTTCTAAATCCAAAACGCAGCTATCTAACAGAACGGTTGTCAATGTGTGCACTCAACTTCCAGAGTTAAACCCGTGTGTGGATTCAGCAGTCTGCAGAGACTTTCTCTGCAGAGTCCCAAGACAGGCGTTTTCAGCCCATTACCGGCATATGGAAGAAACAGCAGTAAGCACAGGGAAATATCTGCTTCTAAATCCAAAACGCAGCTCTCTAACAGAACGGTTGTCAATGTGTGCACTCAACTTCCAGAGTTAAACCCGTATGTGGATTCAGCAGTCTGCAGAGACTTTCTCTGCAGAGTCCCAAAACAGGCGTTTTCAGCCCATTACCGGCATATGGAAGAAACAGCAGTAAGCACAGGGAAATATCTGCTTCTAAATCCAAAACGCAGCTATCTAACAGAACGGTTGTCAATGTGTGCACTCAACTTCCAGAGTTAAACCCGTGTGTGGATTCAGCAGTCTGCAGAGACTTTCTCTGCAGAGTCCCAAAACAGGCGTTTTCAGCCCATTACCGGCATATGGAAGAAACAGCAGTGAGCACAGGGAAATACCTGCTTCTAAATCCAAAACGCAGCTCTCTAACAGAACGGTTGTCAATGTGTGCACTCAACTTCCAGAGTTAAACCCGTGTGTGGATTCAGCAGTCTGCAAACACTTTCTCTGCAGAGTCCCAAAACAGGCGTTTTCAGCCCATTACCGGCATATGGAAGAAACAGCAGTAAGCACAGGGAAATATCTGCTTCTAAATCCAAAACGCAGCTATCTAACAGAACGGTTGTCAATGTGTGCACTCAACTTCCAGAGTTAAACCCGTGTGTGGATTCAGCAGTCTGCAGAGACTTTCTCTGCAGAGTCCCAAAACAGGCGTTTTCAGCCCATTACCGGCATATGGAAGAAACAGCAGTAAGCACAGGGAAATATCTGCTTCTAAATCCAAAACGCAGCTATCTAACAGAACGGTTGTCAATGTGTGCACTCAACTTCCAGAGTTAAACCCGTGTGTGGATTCAGCAGTCTGCAGAGACTTTCTCTGCAGAGTCCCAAGACAGGCGTTTTCAGCCCATTACCGGCATATGGAAGAAACAGCAGTAAGCACAGGGAAATATCTGCTTCTAAATCCAAAACGCAGCTATCTAACAGAACGGTTGTCAATGTGTGCACTCAACTTCCAGAGTTAAACCCGTGTGTGGATTCAGCAGTCTGCAGAGACTTTCTCTGCAGAGTCCCAAAACAGGCGTTTTCAGCCCATTACCGGCATATGGAAGAAACAGCAGTAAGCACAGGGAAATATCTGCTTCTAAATCCAAAACGCAGCTATCTAACAGAACGGTTGTCAATGTGTGCACTCAACTTCCAGAGTTAAACCCGTGTGTGGATTCAGCAGTCTGCAAACACTTTCTCTGCAGAGTCCCAAGACAGGCGTTTTCAGCCCATTACCGACATATGGAAGAAACAGCAGTAAGCACAGGGAAATATCTGCTTCTAAATCCAAAACGCAGCTATCTAACAGAACGGTTGTCAATGTGTGCACTCAACTTCCAGAGTTAAACCCGTGTGTGGATTCAGCAGTCTGCAGAGACTTTCTCTGCAGAGTCCCAAGACAGGCGTTTTCAGCCCATTACCGGCATATGGAAGAAACAGCAGTAAGCACAGGGAAATATCTGCTTCTAAATCCAAAACGCAGCTATCTAACAGAACGGTTGTCAATGTGTGCACTCAACTTCCAGAGTTAAACCCGTGTGTGGATTCAGCAGTCTGCAGAGAATTTCTCTGCAGAGTCCCAAAACAGGCGTTTTCAGCCCATTACCGGCATATGGAAGAAACAGCAGTAAGCACAGGGAAATATCTGCTTCTAAATCCAAAACGCAGCTATCTAACAGAACGGTTGTCAATGTGTGCACTCAACTTCCAGAGTTAAACCCGTGTGTGGATTCAGCAGTCTGCAGAGACTTTCTCTGCAGAGTCCCAAGACAGGCGTTTTCAGCCCATTACCGGCATATGGAAGAAACAGCAGTAAGCACAGGGAAATATCTGCTTCTAAATCCAAAACGCAGCTCTCTAACAGAACGGTTGTCAATGTGTGCACTCAACTTCCAGAGTTAAACCCGTGTGTGGATTCAGCAGTCTGCAGAGACTTTCTCTGCAGAGTCCCAAGACAGGCGTTTTCAGCCCATTACCGGCATATGGAAGAAACAGCAGTAAGCACAGGGAAATATCTGCTTCTAAATCCAAAACGCAGCTATCTAACAGAACGGTTGTCAATGTGTGCACTCAACTTCCAGAGTTAAACCCGTGTGTGGATTCAGCAGTCTGCAGAGACTTTCTCTGCAGAGTCCCAAAACAGGCGTTTTCAGCCCATTACCGGCATATGGAAGAAACAGCAGTAAGCACAGGGAAATATCTGCTTCTAAATCCAAAACGCAGCTATCTAACAGAACGGTTGTCAATGTGTGCACTCAACTTCCAGAGTTAAACCCGTGTGTGGATTCAGCAGTCTGCAGAGACTTTCTCTGCAGAGTCCCAAGACAGGCGTTTACAGCCGATTACCGGCATATGGAAGAAAGAGCAGTAAGCACAGGGAAATATCTGCTTCTAAATCCAAACGCAGCTATCTAACAGAACGGTTGTCAATGTGTGCACTCAACTTCCAGAGTTAAACCCGTGTGTGGATTCAGCAGTCTGCAAACACTTTCTCTGCAGAGTCCCAAAACAGGCGTTTTCAGCCCATTACCGGCATATGGAAGAAACAGCAGTAAGCACAGGGAAATATCTGCTTCTAAATCCAAAACGCAGCTATCTAACAGAACGGTTGTCAATGTGTGCACTCAACTTCCAGAGTTAAACCCGTGTGTGGATTCAGCAGTCTGCAGAGACTTTCTCTGCAGAGTCCCAAAACAGGCGTTTTCAGCCCATTACCGGCATATGGAAGAAACAGCAGTAAGCACAGGGAAATATCTGCTTCTAAATCCAAAACGCAGCTATCTAACAGAACGGTTGTCAATGTGTGCACTCAACTTCCAGAGTTAAACCCGTGTGTGGATTCAGCAGTCTGCAGACACTTTCTCTGCAGAGTCCCAAGAGAGGTGTTTTCAGCCCATTACAGGCATATGGAAGAAACAGCAGTAAGCACAGGGAAATATCTGCTTCTAAATCCAAAACGCAGCTATCTAACAGAACGGTTGTCAATGTGTGCACTCAACTTCCAGAGTTAAACCCGTGTGTGGATTCAGCAGTCTGCAAACACTTTCTCTGCAGAGTCCCAAGACAGGCGTTTTCAGCCCATTACCGGCATATGGAAGAAACAGCAGTAAGCACAGGGAAATATCTGCTTCTAAATCCAAAACGCAGCTATCTAACAGAACGGTTGTCAATGTGTGCACTCAACTTCCAGAGTTAAACCCGTGTGTGGATTCAGCAGTCTGCAGAGACTTTCTCTGCAGAGTCCCAAAACAGGCGTTTTCAGCCCATTACCGGCATATGGAAGAAACAGCAGTAAGCACAGGGAAATATCTGCTTCTAAATCCAAAACGCAGCTATCTAACAGAACGGTTGTCAATGTGTGCACTCAACTTCCAGAGTTAAACCCGTGTGTGGATTCAGCAGTCTGCAGAGACTTTCTCTGCAGAGTCCCAAAACAGGCGTTTTCAGCCCATTACCGGCATATGGAAGAAACAGCAGTAAGCACAGGGAAATATCTGCTTCTAAATCCAAAACGCAGCTATCTAACAGAACGGTTGTCAATGTGTGCACTCAACTTCCAGAGTTAAACCCGTGTGTGGATTCAGCAGTCTGCAAACACTTTCTCTGCAGAGTCCCAAGACAGGCGTTTTCAGCCAATTACCGGCATATGGAAGAAACAGCAGTAAGCACAGGGAAATATCTGCTTCTAAATCCAAAACGCAGCTATCTAACAGAACGGTTGTCAATGTGTGCACTCCACTTCCAGAGTTAAACCCGTGTGTGGATTCAGCAGTCTGCAAACACTTTCACTGCAGAGTCCCAAAACAGGCGTTTTCAGCCCATTACCGGCATATGGAAGAAACAGCAGTAAGCACAGGGAAATATCTGCTTCTAAATCCAAAACGCAGCTATCTAACAGAACGGTTGTCAATGTGTGCACTCAACTTCCAGAGTTAAACCCGTGTGTGGATTCAGCAGTCTGCAGAGACTTTCTCTGCAGAGTCCCAAAACAGGCGTTTTCAGCCCATTACCGGCATATGGAAGAAACAGCAGTAAGCACAGGGAAATATCTGCTTCTAAATCCAAAACGCAGCTATCTAACAGAACGGTTGTCAATGTGTGCACTCAACTTCCAGAGTTAAACCCGTGTGTGGATTCAGCAGTCTGCAAACACTTTCTCTGCAGAGTCCCAAGACAGGCGTTTTCAGCCCATTACCGACATATGGAAGAAACAGCAGTAAGCACAGGGAAATATCTGCTTCTAAATCCAAAACGCAGCTATCTAACAGAACGGTTGTCAATGTGTGCACTCAACTTCCAGAGTTAAACCCGTGTGTGGATTCAGCAGTCTGCAGAGACTTTCTCTGCAGAGTCCCAAAACAGGCGTTTTCAGCCCATTACCGGCATATGGAAGAAACAGCAGTAAGCACAGGGAAATATCTGCTTCTAAATCCAAAACGCAGCTATCTAACAGAACGGTTGTCAATGTGTGCACTCAACTTCCAGAGTTAAACCCGTGTGTGGATTCAGCAGTCTGCAGAGACTTTCTCTGCAGAGTCCCAAAACAGGCGTTTTCAGCCCATTACCGGCATATGGAAGAAACAGCAGTAAGCACAGGGAAATATCTGCTTCTAAATCCAAAACGCAGCTATCTAACAGAACGGTTGTCAATGTGTGCACTCAACTTCCAGAGTTAAACCCGTGTGTGGATTCAGCAGTCTGCAGAGACTTTCTCTGCAGAGTCCCAAAACAGGCGTTTTCAGCCCATTACCGGCATATGGAAGAAACAGCAGTAAGCACAGGGAAATATCTGCTTCTAAATCCAAAACGCAGCTATCTAACAGAACGGTTGTCAATGTGTGCACTCAACTTCCAGAGTTAAACCCGTGTGTGGATTCAGCAGTCTGCAGACACTTTCTCTGCAGAGTCCCAAAACAGGCGTTTTCAGCCCATTACCGGCATATGGAAGAAACAGCAGTAAGCACAGGGAAATATCTGCTTCTAAATCCAAAACGCAGCTATCTAACAGAACGGTTGTCAATGTGTGCACTCAACTTCCAGAGTTAAACCCGTGTGTGGATTCAGCAGTCTGCAGAGACTTTCTCTGCAGAGTCCCAAAACAGGCGTTTTCAGCCCATTACCGGCATATGGAAGAAACAGCAGTAAGCACAGGGAAATATCTGCTTCTAAATCCAAAACGCAGCTATCTAACAGAACGGTTGTCAATGTGTGCACTCAACTTCCAGAGTTAAACCCGTGTGTGGATTCAGCAGTCTGCAGAGACTTTCTCTGCAGAGTCCCAAAACAGGCGTTTTCAGCCCATTACCGGCATATGGAAGAAACAGCAGTAAGCACAGGGAAATATCTGCTTCTAAATCCAAAACGCAGCTATCTAACAGAACGGTTGTCAATGTGTGCACTCAACTTCCAGAGTTAAACCCGTGTGTGGATTCAGCAGTCTGCAGAGACTTTCTCTGCAGAGTCCCAAGACAGGCGTTTTCAGCCCATTACCGGCATATGGAAGAAACAGCAGTAAGCACAGGGAAATATCTGCTTCTAAATCCAAAACGCAGCTATCTAACAGAACGGTTGTCAATGTGTGCACTCAACTTCCAGAGTTAAACCCGTGTGTGGATTCAGCAGTCTGCAAACACTTTCTCTGCAGAGTCCCAAGACAGGCGTTTTCAGCCCATTACCGGCATATGGAAGAAACAGCAGTAAGCACAGGGAAATATCTGCTTCTAAATCCAAAACGCAGCTCTCTAACAGAACGGTTGTCAATGTGTGCACTCAACTTCCAGAGTTAAACCCGTATGTGGATTCAGCAGTCTGCAGAGACTTTCTCTGCAGAGTCCCAAAACAGGCGTTTTCAGCCCATTACCGGCATATGGAAGAAACAGCAGTAAGCACAGGGAAATATCTGCTTCTAAATCCAAAACGCAGCTATCTAACAGAACGGTTGTCAATGTGTGCACTCAACTTCCAGAGTTAAACCCGTGTGTGGATTCAGCAGTCTGCAGAGACTTTCTCTGCAGAGTCCCAAAACAGGCGTTCTCAGCCCATTACCGGCATATGGAAGAAACAGCAGTGAGCACAGGGAAATACCTGCTTCTAAATCAAAAACGCAGCTCTCTAACAGAACGGTTGTCAATGTGTGCACTCAACTTCCAGAGTTAAACCCGTGTGTGGATTCAGCAGTCTGCAAACACTTTCTCTGCAGAGTCCCAAAACAGGCGTTTTCAGCCCATTACCGGCATATGGAAGAAACAGCAGTAAGCACAGGGAAATATCTGCTTCTAAATCCAAAACGCAGCTATCTAACAGAACGGTTGTCAATGTGTGCACTCAACTTCCAGAGTTAAACCCGTGTGTGGATTCAGCAGTCTGCAGAGACTTTCTCTGCAGAGTCCCAAAACAGGCGTTTTCAGCCCATTACCGGCATATGGAAGAAACAGCAGTAAGCACAGGGAAATATCTGCTTCTAAATCCAAAACGCAGCTATCTAACAGAACGGTTGTCAATGTGTGCACTCAACTTCCAGAGGTAAACCCGTGTGTGGATTCAGCAGTCTGCAGAGACTTTCTCTGCAGAGTCCCAAGACAGGCGTTTTCAGCCCATTACCGGCATATGGAAGAAACAGCAGTAAGCACAGGGAAATATCTGCTTCTAAATCCAAAACGCAGCTATCTAACAGAACGGTTGTCAATGTGTGCACTCAACTTCCAGAGTTAAACCCGTGTGTGGATTCAGCAGTCTGCAGAGACTTTCTCTGCAGAGTCCCAAAACAGGCGTTTTCAGCCCATTACCGGCATATGGAAGAAACAGCAGTAAGCACAGGGAAATATCTGCTTCTAAATCCAAAACGCAGCTATCTAACAGAACGGTTGTCAATGTGTGCACTCAACTTCCAGAGTTAAACCCGTGTGTGGATTCAGCAGTCTGCAGAGACTTTCTCTGCAGAGTCCCAAAACAGGCGTTTTCAGCCCATTACCGGCATATGGAAGAAACAGCAGTAAGCACAGGGAAATATCTGCTTCTAAATCCAAAACGCAGCTATCTAACAGAACGGTTGTCAATGTGTGCACTCAACTTCCAGAGTTAAACCCGTGTGTGGATTCAGCAGTCTGCAGAGACTTTCTCTGCAGAGTCCCAAAACAGGCGTTTTCAGCCCATTACCGGCATATGGAAGAAACAGCAGTAAGCACAGGGAAATATCTGCTTCTAAATCCAAAACGCAGCTATCTAACAGAACGGTTGTCAATGTGTGCACTCAACTTCCAGAGTTAAACCCGTGTGAGGATTCAGCAGTCTGCAGAGACTTTCTCTGCAGAGTCCCAAGACAGGCGTTTACAGCCGATTACCGGCATATGGAAGAAAGAGCAGTAAGCACAGGGAAATATCTGCTTCTAAATCCAAACGCAGCTATCTAACAGAACGGTTGTCAATGTGTGCACTCAACTTCCAGAGTTAAACCCGTGTGTGGATTCAGCAGTCTGCAAACACTTTCTCTGCAGAGTCCCAAAACAGGCGTTTTCAGCCCATTACCGGCATATGGAAGAAACAGCAGTAAGCACAGGGAAATATCTGCTTCTAAATCCAAAACGCAGCTATCTAACAGAACGGTTGTCAATGTGTGCACTCAACTTCCAGAGTTAAACCCGTGTGTGGATTCAGCAGTCTGCAGAGACTTTCTCTGCAGAGTCCCAAAACAGGCGTTTTCAGCCCATTACCGGCATATGGAAGAAACAGCAGTAAGCACAGGGAAATATCTGCTTCTAAATCCAAAACGCAGCTATCTAACAGAACGGTTGTCAATGTGTGCACTCAACTTCCAGAGTTAAACCCGTGTGTGGATTCAGCAGTCTGCAGAGACTTTCTCTGCAGAGTCCCAAGACAGGTGTTTTCAGCCCATTACAGGCATATGGAAGAAACAGCAGTAAGCACAGGGAAATATCTGCTTCTAAATCCAAAACGCAGCTATCTAACAGAACGGTTGTCAATGTGTGCACTCAACTTCCAGAGTTAAACCCGTGTGTGGATTCAGCAGTCTGCAAACACTTTCTCTGCAGAGTCCCAAGACAGGCGTTTTCAGCCCATTACCGGCATATGGAAGAAACAGCAGTAAGCACAGGGAAATATCTGCTTCTAAATCCAAAACGCAGCTATCTAACAGAACGGTTGTCAATGTGTGCACTCAACTTCCAGAGTTAAACCCGTGTGTGGATTCAGCAGTCTGCAGAGACTTTCTCTGCAGAGTCCCAAAACAGGCGTTTTCAGCCCATTACCGGCATATGGAAGAAACAGCAGTAAGCACAGGGAAATATCTGCTTCTAAATCCAAAACGCAGCTATCTAACAGAACGGTTGTCAATGTGTGCACTCAACTTCCAGAGTTAAACCCGTGTGTGGATTCAGCAGTCTGCAGAGACTTTCTCTGCAGAGTCCCAAAACAGGCGTTTTCAGCCCATTACCGGCATATGGAAGAAACAGCAGTAAGCACAGGGAAATATCTGCTTCTAAATCCAAAACGCAGCTATCTAACAGAACGGTTGTCAATGTGTGCACTCAACTTCCAGAGTTAAACCCGTGTGTGGATTCAGCAGTCTGCAGAGACTTTCTCTGCAGAGTCCCAAAACAGGCGTTTTCAGCCCATTACCGGCATATGGAAGAAACAGCAGTAAGCACAGGGAAATATCTGCTTCTAAATCCAAAACGCAGCTATCTAACAGAACGGTTGTCAATGTGTGCACTCAACTTCCAGAGTTAAACCCGTGTGTGGATTCAGCAGTCTGCAAACACTTTCACTGCAGAGTCCCAAAACAGGCGTTTTCAGCCCATTACCGGCATATGGAAGAAACAGCAGTAAGCACAGGGAAATATCTGCTTCTAAATCCAAAACGCAGCTATCTAACAGAACGGTTGTCAATGTGTGCACTCAACTTCCAGAGTTAAACCCGTGTGTGGATTCAGCAGTCTGCAGAGACTTTCTCTGCAGAGTCCCAAAACAGGCGTTTTCAGCCCATTACCGGCATATGGAAGAAACAGCAGTAAGCACAGGGAAATATCTGCTTCTAAATCCAAAACGCAGCTATCTAACAGAACGGTTGTCAATGTGTGCACTCAACTTCCAGAGTTAAACCCGTGTGTGGATTCAGCAGTCTGCAAACACTTTCTCTGCAGAGTCCCAAGACAGGCGTTTTCAGCCCATTACCGACATATGGAAGAAACAGCAGTAAGCACAGGGAAATATCTGCTTCTAAATCCAAAACGCAGCTATCTAACAGAACGGTTGTCAATGTGTGCACTCAACTTCCAGAGTTAAACCCGTGTGTGGATTCAGCAGTCTGCAGAGACTTTCTCTGCAGAGTCCCAAAACAGGCGTTTTCAGCCCATTACCGGCATATGGAAGAAACAGCAGTAAGCACAGGGAAATATCTGCTTCTAAATCCAAAACGCAGCTATCTAACAGAACGGTTGTCAATGTGTGCACTCAACTTCCAGAGTTAAACCCGTGTGTGGATTCAGCAGTCTGCAGAGACTTTCTCTGCAGAGTCCCAAAACAGGCGTTTTCAGCCCATTACCGGCATATGGAAGAAACAGCAGTAAGCACAGGGAAATATCTGCTTCTAAATCCAAAACGCAGCTATCTAACAGAACGGTTGTCAATGTGTGCACTCAACTTCCAGAGTTAAACCCGTGTGTGGATTCAGCAGTCTGCAGAGACTTTCTCTGCAGAGTCCCAAAACAGGCGTTTTCAGCCCATTACCGGCATATGGAAGAAACAGCAGTAAGCACAGGGAAATATCTGCTTCTAAATCCAAAACGCAGCTATCTAACAGAACGGTTGTCAATGTGTGCACTCAACTTCCAGAGTTAAACCCGTGTGTGGATTCAGCAGTCTGCAGAGACTTTCTCTGCAGAGTCCCAAAACAGGCGTTTTCAGCCCATTACCGGCATATGGAAGAAACAGCAGTAAGCACAGGGAAATATCTGCTTCTAAATCCAAAACGCAGCTATCTAACAGAACGGTTGTCAATGTGTGCACTCAACTTCCAGAGTTAAACCCGTGTGTGGATTCAGCAGTCTGCAGAGACTTTCTCTGCAGAGTCCCAAAACAGGCGTTTTCAGCCCATTACCGGCATATGGAAGAAACAGCAGTAAGCACAGGGAAATATCTGCTTCTAAATCCAAAACGCAGCTATCTAACAGAACGGTTGTCAATGTGTGCACTCAACTTCCAGAGTTAAACCCGTGTGTGGATTCAGCAGTCTGCAGACACTTTCTCTGCAGAGTCCCAAAACAGGCGTTTTCAGCCCATTACCGGCATATGGAAGAAACAGCAGTAAGCACAGGGAAATATCTGCTTCTAAATCCAAAACGCAGCTATCTAACAGAACGGTTGTCAATGTGTGCACTCAACTTCCAGAGTTAAACCCGTGTGTGGCTTCAGCAGTCTGCAGAGACTTTCTCTGCAGAGTCCCAAAACAGGCGTTTTCAGCCCATTACCGGCATATGGAAGAAACAGCAGTAAGCACAGGGAAATATCTGCTTCTAAATCCAAAACGCAGCTATCTAACAGAACGGTTGTCAATGTGTGCACTCAACTTCCAGAGTTAAACCCGTGTGTGGATTCAGCAGTCTGCAGAGACTTTCTCTGCAGAGTCCCAAAACAGGCGTTTTCAGCCCATTACCGGCATATGGAAGAAACAGCAGTAAGCACAGGGAAATATCTGCTTCTAAATCCAAAACGCAGCTATCTAACAGAACGGTTGTCAATGTGTGCACTCAACTTCCAGAGTTAAACCCGTGTGTGGATTCAGCAGTCTGCAGAGACTTTCTCTGCAGAGTCCCAAAACAGGCGTTTTCAGCCCATTACCGGCATATGGAAGAAACAGCAGTAAGCACAGGGAAATATCTGCTTCTAAATCCAAAACGCAGCTATCTAACAGAACGGTTGTCAATGTGTGCACTCAACTTCCAGAGTTAAACCCGTGTGTGGATTCAGCAGTCTGCAGAGACTTTCTCTGCAGAGTCCCAAAACAGGCGTTTTCAGCCCATTACCGGCATATGGAAGAAACAGCAGTAAGCACAGGGAAATATCTGCTTCTAAATCCAAAACGCAGCTATCTAACAGAACGGTTGTCAATGTGTGCACTCAACTTCCAGAGTTAAACCCGTGTGTGGATTCAGCAGTCTGCAGACACTTTCTCTGCAGAGTCCCAAAACAGGCGTTTTCAGCCCATTACCGGCATATGGAAGAAACAGCAGTAAGCACAGGGAAATATCTGCTTCTAAATCCAAAACGCAGCTATCTAACAGAACGGTTGTCAATGTGTGCACTCAACTTCCAGAGTTAAACCCGTGTGTGGCTTCAGCAGTCTGCAGAGACTTTCTCTGCAGAGTCCCAAAACAGGCGTTTTCAGCCCATTACCGGCATATGGAAGAAACAGCAGTAAGCACAGGGAAATATCTGCTTCTAAATCCAAAACGCAGCTATCTAACAGAACGGTTGTCAATGTGTGCACTCAACTTCCAGAGTTAAACCCGTGTGTGGATTCAGCAGTCTGCAGAGACTTTCTCTGCAGAGTCCCAAAACAGGCGTTTTCAGCCCATTACCGGCATATGGAAGAAACAGCAGTAAGCACAGGGAAATATCTGCTTCTAAATCCAAAACGCAGCTATCTAACAGAACGGTTGTCAATGTGTGCACTCAACTTCCAGAGTTAAACCCGTGTGTGGATTCAGCAGTCTGCAGAGACTTTCTCTGCAGAGTCCCAAGACAGGCGTTTTCAGCCCATTACCGGCATATGGAAGAAACAGCAGTAAGCACAGGGAAATATCTGCTTCTAAATCCAAAACGCAGCTATCTAACAGAACGGTTGTCAATGTGTGCACTCAACTTCCAGAGTTAAACCCGTGTGTGGATTCAGCAGTCTGCAAACACTTTCTCTGCAGAGTCCCAAGACAGGCGTTTTCAGCCCATTACCGGCATATGGAAGAAACAGCAGTAAGCACAGGGAAATATCTGCTTCTAAATCCAAAACGCAGCTCTCTAACAGAACGGTTGTCAATGTGTGCACTCAACTTCCAGAGTTAAACCCGTATGTGGATTCAGCAGTCTGCAGAGACTTTCTCTGCAGAGTCCCAAAACAGGCGTTTTCAGCCCATTACCGGCATATGGAAGAAACAGCAGTAAGCACAGGGAAATATCTGCTTCTAAATCCAAAACGCAGCTATCTAACAGAACGGTTGTCAATGTGTGCACTCAACTTCCAGAGTTAAACCCGTGTGTGGATTCAGCAGTCTGCAGAGACTTTCTCTGCAGAGTCCCAAAACAGGCGTTCTCAGCCCATTACCGGCATATGGAAGAAACAGCAGTGAGCACAGGGAAATACCTGCTTCTAAATCAAAAACGCAGCTCTCTAACAGAACGGTTGTCAATGTGTGCACTCAACTTCCAGAGTTAAACCCGTGTGTGGATTCAGCAGTCTGCAAACACTTTCTCTGCAGAGTCCCAAAACAGGCGTTTTCAGCCCATTACCGGCATATGGAAGAAACAGCAGTAAGCACAGGGAAATATCTGCTTCTAAATCCAAAACGCAGCTATCTAACAGAACGGTTGTCAATGTGTGCACTCAACTTCCAGAGTTAAACCCGTGTGTGGATTCAGCAGTCTGCAGAGACTTTCTCTGCAGAGTCCCAAAACAGGCGTTCTCAGCCCATTACCGGCATATGGAAGAAACAGCAGTAAGCACAGGGAAATATCTGCTTCTAAATCCAAAACGCAGCTATCTAACAGAACGGTTGTCAATGTGTGCACTCAACTTCCAGAGTTAAACCCGTGTGTGGATTCAGCAGTCTGCAGAGACTTTCTCTGCAGAGTCCCAAAACAGGCGTTCTCAGCCCATTACCGGCATATGGAAGAAACAGCAGTGAGCACAGGGAAATACCTGCTTCTAAATCAAAAACGCAGCTCTCTAACAGAACGGTTGTCAATGTGTGCACTCAACTTCCAGAGTTAAACCCGTGTGTGGATTCAGCAGTCTGCAAACACTTTCTCTGCAGAGTCCCAAAACAGGCGTTTTCAGCCCATTACCGGCATATGGAAGAAACAGCAGTAAGCACAGGGAAATATCTGCTTCTAAATCCAAAACGCAGCTATCTAACAGAACGGTTGTCAATGTGTGCACTCAACTTCCAGAGTTAAACCCGTGTGTGGATTCAGCAGTCTGCAGAGACTTTCTCTGCAGAGTCCCAAAACAGGCGTTTTCAGCCCATTACCGGCATATGGAAGAAACAGCAGTAAGCACAGGGAAATATCTGCTTCTAAATCCAAAACGCAGCTATCTAACAGAACGGTTGTCAATGTGTGCACTCAACTTCCAGAGTTAAACCCGTGTGTGGATTCAGCAGTCTGCAGAGACTTTCTCTGCAGAGTCCCAAGACAGGTGTTTTCAGCCCATTACAGGCATATGGAAGAAACAGCAGTAAGCACAGGGAAATATCTGCTTCTAAATCCAAAACGCAGCTATCTAACAGAACGGTTGTCAATGTGTCCACTCAACTTCCAGAGTTAAACCCGTGTGTGGATTCAGCAGTCTGCAAACACTTTCTCTGCAGAGTCCCAAGACAGGCGTTTTCAGCCCATTACCGGCATATGGAAGAAACAGCAGTAAGCACAGGGAAATATCTGCTTCTAAATCCAAAACGCAGCTATCTAACAGAACGGTTGTCAATGTGTGCACTCAACTTCCAGAGTTAAACCCGTGTGTGGATTCAGCAGTCTGCAGAGACTTTCTCTGCAGAGTCCCAAAACAGGCGTTTTCAGCCCATTACCGGCATATGGAAGAAACAGCAGTAAGCACAGGGAAATATCTGCTTCTAAATCCAAAACGCAGCTATCTAACAGAACGGTTGTCAATGTGTGCACTCAACTTCCAGAGTTAAACCCGTGTGTGGATTCAGCAGTCTGCAGACACTTTCTCTGCAGAGTCCCAAAACAGGCGTTTTCAGCCCATTACCGGCATATGGAAGAAACAGCAGTAAGCACAGGGAAATATCTGCTTCTAAATCCAAAACGCAGCTATCTAACAGAACGGTTGTCAATGTGTGCACTCAACTTCCAGAGTTAAACCCGTGTGTGGATTCAGCAGTCTGCAAACACTTTCTCTGCAGAGTCCCAAGACAGGCGTTTTCAGCCAATTACCGGCATATGGAAGAAACAGCAGTAAGCACAGGGAAATATCTGCTTCTAAATCCAAAACGCAGCTATCTAACAGAACGGTTGTCAATGTGTGCACTCAACTTCCAGAGTTAAACCCGTGTGTGGATTCAGCAGTCTGCAGAGACTTTCTCTGCAGAGTCCCAAAACAGGCGTTTTCAGCCCATTACCGGCATATGGAAGAAACAGCAGTAAGCACAGGGAAATATCTGCTTCTAAATCCAAAACGCAGCTATCTAACAGAACGGTTGTCAATGTGTGCACTCAACTTCCAGAGTTAAACCCGTGTGTGGATTCAGCAGTCTGCAGAGACTTTCTCTGCAGAGTC
Source organism: Aotus nancymaae (assembly GCF_030222135.1). Lineage (NCBI taxonomy): Eukaryota > Metazoa > Chordata > Mammalia > Primates > Aotidae > Aotus > Aotus nancymaae. The sequence goes on along the minus strand of NW_026988538.1, from coordinate 26,272 downwards.
CCAAAACAGGCGTTTTCAGCCCATTACCGGCATATGGAAGAAACAGCAGTAAGCACAGGGAAATATCTGCTTCTAAATCCAAAACGCAGCTATCTAACAGAACGGTTGTCAATGTGTGCACTCAACTTCCAGAGTTAAACCCGTGTGTGGATTCAGCAGTCTGCAGAGACTTTCTCTGCAGAGTCCCAAAACAGGCGTTTTCAGCCCATTACCGGCATATGGAAGAAACAGCAGTAAGCACAGGGAAATATCTGCTTCTAAATCCAAAACGCAGCTATCTAACAGAACGGTTGTCAATGTGTGCACTCAACTTCCAGAGTTAAACCCGTGTGTGGATTCAGCAGTCTGCAGAGACTTTCTCTGCAGAGTCCCAAAACAGGCGTTTTCAGCCCATTACCGGCATATGGAAGAAACAGCAGTAAGCACAGGGAAATATCTGCTTCTAAATCCAAAACGCAGCTATCTAACAGAACGGTTGTCAATGTGTGCACTCAACTTCCAGAGTTAAACCCGTGTGTGGATTCAGCAGTCTGCAGAGACTTTCTCTGCAGAGTCCCAAAACAGGCGTTTTCAGCCCATTACCGGCATATGGAAGAAACAGCAGTAAGCACAGGGAAATATCTGCTTCTAAATCCAAAACGCAGCTATCTAACAGAACGGTTGTCAATGTGTGCACTCAACTTCCAGAGTTAAACCCGTGTGTGGATTCAGCAGTCTGCAGACACTTTCTCTGCAGAGTCCCAAAACAGGCGTTTTCAGCCCATTACCGGCATATGGAAGAAACAGCAGTAAGCACAGGGAAATATCTGCTTCTAAATCCAAAACGCAGCTATCTAACAGAACGGTTGTCAATGTGTGCACTCAACTTCCAGAGTTAAACCCGTGTGTGGCTTCAGCAGTCTGCAGAGACTTTCTCTGCAGAGTCCGAAAACAGGCGTTTTCAGCCCATTACCGGCATATGGAAGAAACAGCAGTAAGCACAGGGAAATATCTGCTTCTAAATCCAAAACGCAGCTATCTAACAGAACGGTTGTCAATGTGTGCACTCAACTTCCAGAGTTAAACCCGTGTGTGGATTCAGCAGTCTGCAGAGACTTTCTCTGCAGAGTCCCAAAACAGGCGTTTTCAGCCCATTACCGGCATATGGAAGAAACAGCAGTAAGCACAGGGAAATATCTGCTTCTAAATCCAAAACGCAGCTATCTAACAGAACGGTTGTCAATGTGTGCACTCAACTTCCAGAGTTAAACCCGTGTGTGGATTCAGCAGTCTGCAGAGACTTTCTCTGCAGAGTCCCAAGACAGGCGTTTTCAGCCCATTACCGGCATATGGAAGAAACAGCAGTAAGCACAGGGAAATATCTGCTTCTAAATCCAAAACGCAGCTATCTAACAGAACGGTTGTCAATGTGTGCACTCAACTTCCAGAGTTAAACCCGTGTGTGGATTCAGCAGTCTGCAGAGACTTTCTCTGCAGAGTCCCAAGACAGGCGTTTTCAGCCCATTACCGGCATATGGAAGAAACAGCAGTAAGCACAGGGAAATATCTGCTTCTAAATCCAAAACGCAGCTCTCTAACAGAACGGTTGTCAATGTGTGCACTCAACTTCCAGAGTTAAACCCGTATGTGGATTCAGCAGTCTGCAGAGACTTTCTCTGCAGAGTCCCAAAACAGGCGTTTTCAGCCCATTACCGGCATATGGAAGAAACAGCAGTAAGCACAGGGAAATATCTGCTTCTAAATCCAAAACGCAGCTATCTAACAGAACGGTTGTCAATGTGTGCACTCAACTTCCAGAGTTAAACCCGTGTGTGGATTCAGCAGTCTGCAGAGACTTTCTCTGCAGAGTCCCAAAACAGGCGTTTTCAGCCCATTACCGGCATATGGAAGAAACAGCAGTGAGCACAGGGAAATACCTGCTTCTAAATCCAAAACGCAGCTCTCTAACAGAACGGTTGTCAATGTGTGCACTCAACGTCCAGAGTTAAACCCGTGTGTGGATTCAGCAGTCTGCAAACACTTTCTCTGCAGAGTCCCAAAACAGGCGTTTTCAGCCCATTACCGGCATATGGAAGAAACAGCAGTAAGCACAGGGAAATATCTGCTTCTAAATCCAAAACGCAGCTATCTAACAGAACGGTTGTCAATGTGTGCACTCAACTTCCAGAGTTAAACCCGTGTGTGGATTCAGCAGTCTGCAGAGACTTTCTCTGCAGAGTCCCAAAACAGGCGTTTTCAGCCCATTACCGGCATATGGAAGAAACAGCAGTAAGCACAGGGAAATATCTGCTTCTAAATCCAAAACGCAGCTATCTAACAGAACGGTTGTCAATGTGTGCACTCAACTTCCAGAGTTAAACCCGTGTGTGGATTCAGCAGTCTGCAGAGACTTTCTCTGCAGAGTCCCAAGACAGGCGTTTTCAGCCCATTACCGGCATATGGAAGAAACAGCAGTAAGCACAGGGAAATATCTGCTTCTAAATCCAAAACGCAGCTATCTAACAGAACGGTTGTCAATGTGTGCACTCAAGTTCCAGAGGTAAACCCGTGTGTGGATTCAGCAGTCTGCAGAGACTTTCTCTGCAGAGTCCCAAAACAGGCGTTTTCAGCCCATTACCGGCATATGGAAGAAACAGCAGTAAGCACAGGGAAATATCTGCTTCTAAATCCAAAACGCAGCTATCTAACAGAACGGTTGTCAATGTGTGCACTCAACTTCCAGAGTTAAACCCGTGTGTGGATTCAGCAGTCTGCAGAGACTTTCTCTGCAGAGTCCCAAAACAGGCGTTTTCAGCCCATTACCGGCATATGGAAGAAACAGCAGTAAGCACAGGGAAATATCTGCTTCTAAATCCAAAACGCAGCTATCTAACAGAACGGTTGTCAATGTGTGCACTCAACTTCCAGAGTTAAACCCGTGTGTGGATTCAGCAGTCTGCAGAGACTTTCTCTGCAGAGTCCCAAAACAGGCGTGTTCAGCCCATTACCGGCATATGGAAGAAACAGCAGTAAGCACAGGGAAATATCTGCTTCTAAATCCAAAACGCAGCTATCTAACAGAACGGTTGTCAATGTGTGCACTCAACTTCCAGAGTTAAACCCGTGTGTGGATTCAGCAGTCTGCAGAGACTTTCTCTGCAGAGTCCCAAGACAGGCGTTTACAGCCGATTACCGGCATATGGAAGAAAGAGCAGTAAGCACAGGGAAATATCTGCTTCTAATTCCAAACGCAGCTATCTAACAGAACGGTTGTCAATGTGTGCACTCAACTTCCAGAGTTAAACCCGTGTGTGGATTCAGCAGTCTGCAAACACTTTCTCTGCAGAGTCCCAAAACAGGCGTTTTCAGCCCATTACCGGCATATGGAAGAAACAGCAGTAAGCACAGGGAAATATCTGCTTCTAAATCCAAAACGCAGCTATCTAACAGAACGGTTGTCAATGTGTGCACTCAACTTCCAGAGTTAAACCCGTGTGTGGATTCAGCAGTCTGCAGAGACTTTCTCTGCAGAGTCCCAAAACAGGCGTTTTCAGCCCATTACCGGCATATGGAAGAAACAGCAGTAAGCACAGGGAAATATCTGCTTCTAAATCCAAAACGCAGCTATCTAACAGAACGGTTGTCAATGTGTGCACTCAACTTCCAGAGTTAAACCCGTGTGTGGATTCAGCAGTCTGCAGAGACTTTCTCTGCAGAGTCCCAAGACAGGTGTTTTCAGCCCATTACAGGCATATGGAAGAAACAGCAGTAAGCACAGGGAAATATCTGCTTCTAAATCCAAAACGCAGCTATCTAACAGAACGGTTGTCAATGTGTGCACTCAACTTCCAGAGTTAAACCCGTGTGTGGATTCAGCAGTCTGCAAACACTTTCTCTGCAGAGTCCCAAGACAGGCGTTTTCAGCCCATTACCGGCATATGGAAGAAACAGCAGTAAGCACAGGGAAATATCTGCTTCTAAATCCAAAACGCAGCTATCTAACAGAACGGTTGTCAATGTGTGCACTCAACTTCCAGAGTTAAACCCGTGTGTGGATTCAGCAGTCTGCAGAGACTTTCTCTGCAGAGTCCCAAAACAGGCGTTTTCAGCCCATTACCGGCATATGGAAGAAACAGCAGTAAGCACAGGGAAATATCTGCTTCTAAATCCAAAACGCAGCTATCTAACAGAACGGTTGTCAATGTGTGCACTCAACTTCCAGAGTTAAACCCGTGTGTGGATTCAGCAGTCTGCAGAGACTTTCTCTGCAGAGTCCCAAAACAGGCGTTTTCAGCCCATTACCGGCATATGGAAGAAACAGCAGTAAGCACAGGGAAATATCTGCTTCTAAATCCAAAACGCAGCTATCTAACAGAACGGTTGTCAATGTGTGCACTCAACTTCCAGAGTTAAACCCGTGTGTGGATTCAGCAGTCTGCAAACACTTTCTCTGCAGAGTCCCAAGACAGGCGTTTTCAGCCAATTACCGGCATATGGAAGAAACAGCAGTAAGCACAGGGAAATATCTGCTTCTAAATCCAAAACGCAGCTATCTAACAGAACGGTTGTCAATGTGTGCACTCAACTTCCAGAGTTAAACCCGTGTGTGGATTCAGCAGTCTGCAAACACTTTCACTGCAGAGTCCCAAAACAGGCGTTTTCAGCCCATTACCGGCATATGGAAGAAACAGCAGTAAGCACAGGGAAATATCTGCTTCTAAATCCAAAACGCAGCTATCTAACAGAACGGTTGTCAATGTGTGCACTCAACTTCCAGAGTTAAACCCGTGTGTGGATTCAGCAGTCTGCAGAGACTTTCTCTGCAGAGTCCCAAAACAGGCGTTTTCAGCCCATTACCGGCATATGGAAGAAACAGCAGTAAGCACAGGGAAATATCTGCTTCTAAATCCAAAACGCAGCTATCTAACAGAACGGTTGTCAATGTGTGCACTCAACTTCCAGAGTTAAACCCGTGTGTGGATTCAGCAGTCTGCAAACACTTTCTCTGCAGAGTCCCAAGACAGGCGTTTTCAGCCCATTACCGACATATGGAAGAAACAGCAGTAAGCACAGGGAAATATCTGCTTCTAAATCCAAAACGCAGCTATCTAACAGAACGGTTGTCAATGTGTGCACTCAACTTCCAGAGTTAAATCCGTGTGTGGATTCAGCAGTCTGCAGAGACTTTCTCTGCAGAGTCCCAAAACAGGCGTTTTCAGCCCATTACCGGCATATGGAAGAAACAGCAGTAAGCACAGGGAAATATCTGCTTCTAAATCCAAAACGCAGCTATCTAACAGAACGGTTGTCAATGTGTGCACTCAACTTCCAGAGTTAAACCCGTGTGTGGATTCAGCAGTCTGCAGAGACTTTCTCTGCAGAGTCCCAAAACAGGCGTTTTCAGCCCATTACCGGCATATGGAAGAAACAGCAGTAAGCACAGGGAAATATCTGCTTCTAAATCCAAAACGCAGCTATCTAACAGAACGGTTGTCAATGTGTGCACTCAACTTCCAGAGTTAAACCCGTGTGTGGATTCAGCAGTCTGCAGAGACTTTCTCTGCAGAGTCCCAAAACAGGCGTTTTCAGCCCATTACCGGCATATGGAAGAAACAGCAGTAAGCACAGGGAAATATCTGCTTCTAAATCCAAAACGCAGCTATCTAACAGAACGGTTGTCAATGTGTGCACTCAACTTCCAGAGTTAAACCCGTGTGTGGATTCAGCAGTCTGCAGAGACTTTCTCTGCAGAGTCCCAAAACAGGCGTTTTCAGCCCATTACCGGCATATGGAAGAAACAGCAGTAAGCACAGGGAAATATCTGCTTCTAAATCCAAAACGCAGCTATCTAACAGAACGGTTGTCAATGTGTGCACTCAACTTCCAGAGTTAAACCCGTGTGTGGATTCAGCAGTCTGCAGAGACTTTCTCTGCAGAGTCCCAAAACAGGCGTTTTCAGCCCATTACCGGCATATGGAAGAAACAGCAGTAAGCACAGGGAAATATCTGCTTCTAAATCCAAAACGCAGCTATCTAACAGAACGGTTGTCAATGTGTGCACTCAACTTCCAGAGTTAAACCCGTGTGTGGATTCAGCAGTCTGCAGACACTTTCTCTGCAGAGTCCCAAAACAGGCGTTTTCAGCCCATTACCGGCATATGGAAGAAACAGCAGTAAGCCCAGGGAAATATCTGCTTCTAAATCCAAAATGCAGCTATCTAACAGAACGGTTGTCAATGTGTGCACTCAACTTCCAGAGTTAAACCCGTGTGTGGCTTCAGCAGTCTGCAGAGACTTTCTCTGCAGAGTCCCAAAACAGGCGTTTTCAGCCCATTACCGGCATATGGAAGAAACAGCAGTAAGCACAGGGAAATATCTGCTTCTAAATCCAAAACGCAGCTATCTAACAGAACGGTTGTCAATGTGTGCACTCAACTTCCAGAGTTAAACCCGTGTGTGGATTCAGCAGTCTGCAGAGACTTTCTCTGCAGAGTCCCAAAACAGGCGTTTTCAGCCCATTACCGGCATATGGAAGAAACAGCAGTAAGCACAGGGAAATATCTGCTTCTAAATCCAAAACGCAGCTATCTAACAGAACGGTTGTCAATGTGTGCACTCAACTTCCAGAGTTAAACCCGTGTGTGGATTCAGCAGTCTGCAGAGACTTTCTCTGCAGAGTCCCAAGACAGGCGTTTTCAGCCCATTACCGGCATATGGAAGAAACAGCAGTAAGCACAGGGAAATATCTGCTTCTAAATCCAAAACGCAGCTATCTAACAGAACGGTTGTCAATGTGTGCACTCAACTTCCAGAGTTAAACCCGTGTGTGGATTCAGCAGTCTGCAGAGACTTTCTCTGCAGAGTCCCAAGACAGCTGTTTTCAGCCCATTACCGGCATATGGAAGAAACAGCAGTAAGCACAGGGAAATATCTGCTTCTAAACCCAAAACGCAGCTATCTAACAGAACGGTTGTCAATGTGTGCACTCAACTTCCAGAGTTAAACCCGTATGTGGATTCAGCAGTCTGCAGAGACTTTCTCTGCAGAGTCCCAAAACAGGCGTTTTCAGCCCATTACCGGCATATGGAAGAAACAGCAGTAAGCACAGGGAAATATCTGCTTCTAAATCCAAAACGCAGCTATCTAACAGAACGGTTGTCAATGTGTGCACTCAACTTCCAGAGTTAAACCCGTGTGTGGATTCAGCAGTCTGCAGAGACTTTCTCTGCAGAGTCCCAAAACAGGCGTTTTCAGCCCATTACCGGCATATGGAAGAAACAGCAGTGAGCACAGGGAAATACCTGCTTCTAAATCCAAAACGCAGCTCTCTAACAGAACGGTTGTCAATGTGTGCACTCAACTTCCAGAGTTAAACCCGTGTGTGGATTCAGCAGTCTGCAAACACTTTCTCTGCAGAGTCCCAAAACAGGCGTTTTCAGCCCATTACCGGCATATGGAAGAAACAGCAGTAAGCACAGGGAAATATCTGCTTCTAAATCCAAAACGCAGCTATCTAACAGAACGGTTGTCAATGTGTGCACTCAACTTCCAGAGTTAAACCCGTGTGTGGATTCAGCAGTCTGCAGAGACTTTCTCTGCAGAGTCCCAAAACAGGCGTTTTCAGCCCATTACCGGCATATGGAAGAAACAGCAGTAAGCACAGGGAAATATCTGCTTCTAAATCCAAAACGCAGCTATCTAACAGAACGGTTGTCAATGTGTGCACTCAACTTCCAGAGTTAAACCCGTGTGTGGATTCAGCAGTCTGCAGAGACTTTCTCTGCAGAGTCCCAAGACAGGCGTTTTCAGCCCATTACCGGCATATGGAAGAAACAGCAGTAAGCACAGGGAAATATCTGCTTCTAAATCCAAAACGCAGCTATCTAACAGAACGGTTGTCAATGTGTGCACTCAACTTCCAGAGTTAAACCCGTGTGTGGATTCAGCAGTCTGCAGAGACTTTCTCTGCAGAGTCCCAAAACAGGCGTTTTCAGCCCATTACCGGCATATGGAAGAAACAGCAGTAAGCACAGGGAAATATCTGCTTCTAAATCCAAAACGCAGCTATCTAACAGAACGGTTGTCAATGTGTGCACTCAACTTCCAGAGTTAAACCCGTGTGTGGATTCAGCAGTCTGCAGAGACTTTCTCTGCAGAGTCCCAAGACAGGCGTTTACAGCCGATTACCGGCATATGGAAGAAAGAGCAGTAAGCACAGGGAAATATCTGCTTCTAAATCCAAACGCAGCTATCTAACAGAACGGTTGTCAATGTGTGCACTCAACTTCCAGAGTTAAACCCGTGTGTGGATTCAGCAGTCTGCAAACACTTTCTCTGCAGAGTCCCAAAACAGGCGTTTTCAGCCCATTACCGGCATATGGAAGAAACAGCAGTAAGCACAGGGAAATATCTGCTTCTAAATCCAAAACGCAGCTATCTAACAGAACGGTTGTCAATGTGTGCACTCAACTTCCAGAGTTAAACCCGTGTGTGGATTCAGCAGTCTGCAGAGACTTTCTCTGCAGAGTCCCAAAACAGGCGTTTTCAGCCCATTACCGGCATATGGAAGAAACAGCAGTAAGCACAGGGAAATATCTGCTTCTAAATCCAAAACACAGCTATCTAACAGAACGGTTGTCAATGTGTGCACTCAACTTCCAGAGTTAAACCCGTGTGTGGATTCAGCAGTCTGCAGACACTTTCTCTGCAGAGTCCCAAGACAGGTGTTTTCAGCCCATTACAGGCATATGGAAGAAACAGCAGTAAGCACAGGGAAATATCTGCTTCTAAATCCAAAACGCAGCTATCTAACAGAACGGTTGTCAATGTGTGCACTCAACTTCCAGAGTTAAACCCGTGTGTGGATTCAGCAGTCTGCAAACACTTTCTCTGCAGAGTCCCAAGACAGGCGTTTTCAGCCCATTACCGGCATATGGAAGAAACAGCAGTAAGCACAGGGAAATATCTGCTTCTAAATCCAAAACGCAGCTATCTAACAGAACGGTTGTCAATGTGTGCACTCAACTTCCAGAGTTAAACCCGTGTGTGGATTCAGCAGTCTGCAGAGACTTTCTCTGCAGAGTCCCAAAACAGGCGTTTTCAGCCCATTACCGGCATATGGAAGAAACAGCAGTAAGCACAGGGAAATATCTGCTTCTAAATCCAAAACGCAGCTATCTAACAGAACGGTTGTCAATGTGTGCACTCAACTTCCAGAGTTAAACCCGTGTGTGGATTCAGCAGTCTGCAGAGACTTTCTCTGCAGAGTCCCAAAACAGGCGTTTTCAGCCCATTACCGGCATATGGAAGAAACAGCAGTAAGCACAGGGAAATATCTGCTTCTAAATCCAAAACGCAGCTATCTAACAGAACGGTTGTCAATGTGTGCACTCAACTTCCAGAGTTAAACCCGTGTGTGGATTCAGCAGTCTGCAGAGACTTTCTCTGCAGAGTCCCAAAACAGGCGTTTTCAGCCCATTACCGGCATATGGAAGAAACAGCAGTAAGCACAGGGAAATATCTGCTTCTAAATCCAAAACGCAGCTATCTAACAGAACGGTTGTCAATGTGTGCACTCAACTTCCAGAGTTAAACCCGTGTGTGGATTCAGCAGTCTGCAGAGACTTTCTCTGCAGAGTCCCAAGACAGGCGTTTTCAGCCCATTACCGGCATATGGAAGAAACAGCAGTAAGCACAGGGAAATATCTGCTTCTAAATCCAAAACGCAGCTCTCTAACAGAACGGTTGTCAATGTTTGCACTCAACTTCCAGAGTTAAACCCGTGTGTGGATTCAGCAGTCTGCAGAGACTTTCTCTGCAGAGTCCCAAGACAGGCGTTTTCAGCCCATTACCGGCATATGGAAGAAACAGCAGTAAGCACAGGGAAATATCTGCTTCTAAATCCAAAACGCAGCTATCTAACAGAACGGTTGTCAATGTGTGCACTCAACTTCCAGAGTTAAACCCGTGTGTGGATTCAGCAGTCTGCAGAGACTTTCTCTGCAGAGTCCCAAAACAGGCGTTTTCAGCCCATTACCGGCATATGGAAGAAACAGCAGTAAGCACAGGGAAATATCTGCTTCTAAATCCAAAACGCAGCTATCTAACAGAACGGTTGTCAATGTGTGCACTCAACTTCCAGAGTTAAACCCGTGTGTGGATTCAGCAGTCTGCAGAGACTTTCTCTGCAGAGTCCCAAGACAGGCGTTTACAGCCGATTACCGGCATATGGAAGAAAGAGCAGTAAGCACAGGGAAATATCTGCTTCTAAATCCAAACGCAGCTATCTAACAGAACGGTTGTCAATGTGTGCACTCAACTTCCAGAGTTAAACCCGTGTGTGGATTCAGCAGTCTGCAAACACTTTCTCTGCAGAGTCCCAAAACAGGCGTTTTCAGCCCATTACCGGCATATGGAAGAAACAGCAGTAAGCACAGGGAAATATCTGCTTCTAAATCCAAAACACAGCTATCTAACAGAACGGTTGTCAATGTGTGCACTCAACTTCCAGAGTTAAACCCGTGTGTGGATTCAGCAGTCTGCAGAGACTTTCTCTGCAGAGTCCCAAAACAGGCGTTTTCAGCCCATTACCGGCATATGGAAGAAACAGCAGTAAGCACAGGGAAATATCTGCTTCTAAATCCAAAACGCAGCTATCTAACAGAACGGTTGTCAATGTGTGCACTCAACTTCCAGAGTTAAACCCGTGTGTGGATTCAGCAGTCTGCAGACACTTTCTCTGCAGAGTCCCAAAACAGGCGTTTTCAGCCCATTACAGGCATATGGAAGAAACAGCAGTAAGCACAGGGAAATATCTGCTTCTAAATCCAAAACGCAGCTATCTAACAGAACGGTTGTCAATGTGTGCACTCAACTTCCAGAGTTAAACCCGTGTGTGGATTCAGCAGTCTGCAAACACTTTCTCTGCAGAGTCCCAAGACAGGCGTTTTCAGCCCATTACCGGCATATGGAAGAAACAGCAGTAAGCACAGGGAAATATCTGCTTCTAAATCCAAAACGCAGCTATCTAACAGAACGGTTGTCAATGTGTGCACTCAACTTCCAGAGTTAAACCCGTGTGTGGATTCAGCAGTCTGCAGAGACTTTCTCTGCAGAGTCCCAAAACAGGCGTTTTCAGCCCATTACCGGCATATGGAAGAAACAGCAGTAAGCACAGGGAAATATCTGCTTCTAAATCCAAAACGCAGCTATCTAACAGAACGGTTGTCAATGTGTGCACTCAACTTCCAGAGTTAAACCCGTGTGTGGATTCAGCAGTCTGCAGAGACTTTCTCTGCAGAGTCCCAAAACAGGCGTTTTCAGCCCATTACCGGCATATGGAAGAAACAGCAGTAAGCACAGGGAAATATCTGCTTCTAAATCCAAAACGCAGCTATCTAACAGAACGGTTGTCAATGTGTGCACTCAACTTCCAGAGTTAAACCCGTGTGTGGATTCAGCAGTCTGCAAACACTTTCTCTGCAGAGTCCCAAGACAGGCGTTTTCAGCCAATTACCGGCATATGGAAGAAACAGCAGTAAGCACAGGGAAATATCTGCTTCTAAATCCAAAACGCAGCTATCTAACAGAACGGTTGTCAATGTGTGCACTCCACTTCCAGAGTTAAACCCGTGTGTGGATTCAGCAGTCTGCAAACACTTTCACTGCAGAGTCCCAAAACAGGCGTTTTCAGCCCATTACCGGCATATGGAAGAAACAGCAGTAAGCACAGGGAAATATCTGCTTCTAAATCCAAAACGCAGCTATCTAACAGAACGGTTGTCAATGTGTGCACTCAACTTCCAGAGTTAAACCCGTGTGTGGATTCAGCAGTCTGCAGAGACTTTCTCTGCAGAGTCCCAAAACAGGCGTTTTCAGCCCATTACCGGCATATGGAAGAAACAGCAGTAAGCACAGGGAAATATCTGCTTCTAAATCCAAAACGCAGCTATCTAACAGAACGGTTGTCAATGTGTGCACTCAACTTCCAGAGTTAAACCCGTGTGTGGATTCAGCAGTCTGCAAACACTTTCTCTGCAGAGTCCCAAGACAGGCGTTTTCAGCCCATTACCGGCATATGGAAGAAACAGCAGTAAGCACAGGGAAATATCTGCTTCTAAATCCAAAACGCAGCTATCTAACAGAACGGTTGTCAATGTGTGCACTCAACTTCCAGAGTTAAACCCGTGTGTGGATTCAGCAGTCTGCAGAGACTTTCTCTGCAGAGTCCCAAAACAGGCGTTTTCAGCCCATTACCGGCATATGGAAGAAACAGCAGTAAGCACAGGGAAATATCTGCTTCTAAATCCAAAACGCAGCTATCTAACAGAACGGTTGTCAATGTGTGCACTCAACTTCCAGAGTTAAACCCGTGTGTGGATTCAGCAGTCTGCAGAGACTTTCTCTGCAGAGTCCCAAAACAGGCGTTTTCAGCCCATTACCGGCATATGGAAGAAACAGCAGTAAGCACAGGGAAATATCTGCTTCTAAATCCAAAACGCAGCTATCTAACAGAACGGTTGTCAATGTGTGCACTCAACTTCCAGAGTTAAACCCGTGTGTGGATTCAGCAGTCTGCAGAGACTTTCTCTGCAGAGTCCCAAAACAGGCGTTTTCAGCCCATTACCGGCATATGGAAGAAACAGCAGTAAGCACAGGGAAATATCTGCTTCTAAATCCAAAACGCAGCTATCTAACAGAACGGTTGTCAATGTGTGCACTCAACTTCCAGAGTTAAACCCGTGTGTGGATTCAGCAGTCTGCAGACACTTTCTCTGCAGAGTCCCAAAACAGGCGTTTTCAGCCCATTACCGGCATATGGAAGAAACAGCAGTAAGCACAGGGAAATATCTGCTTCTAAATCCAAAACGCAGCTATCTAACAGAACGGTTGTCAATGTGTGCACTCAACTTCCAGAGTTAAACCCGTGTGTGGCTTCAGCAGTCTGCAGAGACTTTCTCTGCAGAGTCCCAAAACAGGCGTTTTCAGCCCATTACCGGCATATGGAAGAAACAGCAGTAAGCACAGGGAAATATCTGCTTCTAAATCCAAAACGCAGCTATCTAACAGAACGGTTGTCAATGTGTGCACTCAACTTCCAGAGTTAAACCCGTGTGTGGATTCAGCAGTCTGCAGAGACTTTCTCTGCAGAGTCCCAAAACAGGCGTTTTCAGCCCATTACCGGCATATGGAAGAAACAGCAGTAAGCACAGGGAAATATCTGCTTCTAAATCCAAAACGCAGCTATCTAACAGAACGGTTGTCAATGTGTGCACTCAACTTCCAGAGTTAAACCCGTGTGTGGATTCAGCAGTCTGCAGAGACTTTCTCTGCAGAGTCCCAAGACAGGCGTTTTCAGCCCATTACCGGCATATGGAAGAAACAGCAGTAAGCACAGGGAAATATCTGCTTCTAAATCCAAAACGCAGCTATCTAACAGAACGGTTGTCAATGTGTGCACTCAACTTCCAGAGTTAAACCCGTGTGTGGATTCAGCAGTCTGCAAACACTTTCTCTGCAGAGTCCCAAGACAGGCGTTTTCAGCCCATTACCGGCATATGGAAGAAACAGCAGTAAGCACAGGGAAATATCTGCTTCTAAATCCAAAACGCAGCTCTCTAACAGAACGGTTGTCAATGTGTGCACTCAACTTCCAGAGTTAAACCCGTATGTGGATTCAGCAGTCTGCAGAGACTTTCTCTGCAGAGTCCCAAAACAGGCGTTTTCAGCCCATTACCGGCATATGGAAGAAACAGCAGTAAGCACAGGGAAATATCTGCTTCTAAATCCAAAACGCAGCTATCTAACAGAACGGTTGTCAATGTGTGCACTCAACTTCCAGAGTTAAACCCGTGTGTGGATTCAGCAGTCTGCAGAGACTTTCTCTGCAGAGTCCCAAAACAGGCGTTCTCAGCCCATTACCGGCATATGGAAGAAACAGCAGTGAGCACAGGGAAATACCTGCTTCTAAATCAAAAACGCAGCTCTCTAACAGAACGGTTGTCAATGTGTGCACTCAACTTCCAGAGTTAAACCCGTGTGTGGATTCAGCAGTCTGCAAACACTTTCTCTGCAGAGTCCCAAAACAGGCGTTTTCAGCCCATTACCGGCATATGGAAGAAACAGCAGTAAGCACAGGGAAATATCTGCTTCTAAATCCAAAACGCAGCTATCTAACAGAACGGTTGTCAATGTGTGCACTCAACTTCCAGATTTAAACCCGTGTGTGGATTCAGCAGTCTGCAGAGACTTTCTCTGCAGAGTCCCAAAACAGGCGTTTTCAGCCCATTACCGGCATATGGAAGAAACAGCAGTAAGCACAGGGAAATATCTGCTTCTAAATCCAAAACGCAGCTATCTAACAGAACGGTTGTCAATGTGTGCACTCAACTTCCAGAGTTAAACCCGTGTGTGGATTCAGCAGTCTGCAGAGACTTTCTCTGCAGAGTCCCAAGACAGGCGTTTTCAGCCCATTACCGGCATATGGAAGAAACAGCAGTAAGCACAGGGAAATATCTGCTTCTAAATCCAAAACGCAGCTATCTAACAGAACGGTTGTCAATGTGTGCACTCAACTTCCAGAGTTAAACCCGTGTGTGGATTCAGCAGTCTGCAGAGACTTTCTCTGCAGAGTCCCAAAACAGGCGTTCTCAGCCCATTACCGGCATATGGAAGAAACAGCAGTAAGCACAGGGAAATATCTGCTTCTAAATCCAAAACGCAGCTATCTAACAGAACGGTTGTCAATGTGTGCACTCAACTTCCAGAGTTAAACCCGTGTGTGGATTCAGCAGTCTGCAGAGACTTTCTCTGCAGAGTCCCAAAACAGGCGTTTTCAGCCCATTACCGGCATATGGAAGAAACAGCAGTAAGCACAGGGAAATATCTGCTTCTAAATCCAAAACGCAGCTATCTAACAGAACGGTTGTCAATGTGTGCACTCAACTTCCAGAGTTAAACCCGTGTGTGGATTCAGCAGTCTGCAGAGACTTTCTCTGCAGAGTCCCAAAACAGGCGTTTTCAGCCCATTACCGGCATATGGAAGAAACAGCAGTAAGCACAGGGAAATATCTGCTTCTAAATCCAAAACGCAGCTATCTAACAGAACGGTTGTCAATGTGTGCACTCAACTTCCAGAGTTAAACCCGTGTGTGGATTCAGCAGTCTGCAGAGACTTTCTCTGCAGAGTCCCAAGACAGGCGTTTACAGCCGATTACCGGCATATGGAAGAAAGAGCAGTAAGCACAGGGAAATATCTGCTTCTAAATCCAAACGCAGCTATCTAACAGAACGGTTGTCAATGTGTGCACTCAACTTCCAGAGTTAAACCCGTGTGTGGATTCAGCAGTCTGCAAACACTTTCTCTGCAGAGTCCCAAAACAGGCGTTTTCAGCCCATTACCGGCATATGGAAGAAACAGCAGTAAGCACAGGGAAATATCTGCTTCTAAATCCAAAACGCAGCTATCTAACAGAACGGTTGTCAATGTGTGCACTCAACTTCCAGAGTTAAACCCGTGTGTGGATTCAGCAGTCTGCAGAGACTTTCTCTGCAGAGTCCAAAACAGGCGTTTTCAGCCCATTACCGGCATATGGAAGAAAACAGCAGTAAGCACAGGGAAATATCTGCTTCTAAATCCAAAACGCAGCTATCTAACAGAACGGTTGTCAATGTGTGCACTCAACTTCCAGAGTTAAACCCGTGTGTGGATTCAGCAGTCTGCAGAGACTTTCTCTGCAGAGTCCCAAGACAGGCGTTTTCAGCCCATTACCGGCATATGGAAGAAACAGCAGTAAGCACAGGGAAATATCTGCTTCTAAATCCAAAACGCAGCTATCTAACAGAACGGTTGTCAATGTGTGCACTCAACTTCCAGAGTTAAACCCGTGTGTGGATTCAGCAGTCTGCAAACACTTTCTCTGCAGAGTCCCAAGACAGGCGTTTTCAGCCCATTACCGGCATATGGAAGAAACAGCAGTAAGCACAGGGAAATATCTGCTTCTAAATCCAAAACGCAGCTCTCTAACAGAACGGTTGTCAATGTGTGCACTCAACTTCCAGAGTTAAACCCGTATGTGGATTCAGCAGTCTGCAGAGACTTTCTCTGCAGAGTCCCAAAACAGGCGTTTTCAGCCCATTACCGGCATATGGAAGAAACAGCAGTAAGCACAGGGAAATATCTGCTTCTAAATCCAAAACGCAGCTATCTAACAGAACGGTTGTCAATGTGTGCACTCAACTTCCAGAGTTAAACCCGTGTGTGGATTCAGCAGTCTGCAGAGACTTTCTCTGCAGAGTCCCAAAACAGGCGTTCTCAGCCCATTACCGGCATATGGAAGAAACAGCAGTGAGCACAGGGAAATACCTGCTTCTAAATCAAAAACGCAGCTCTCTAACAGAACGGTTGTCAATGTGTGCACTCAACTTCCAGAGTTAAACCCGTGTGTGGATTCAGCAGTCTGCAAACACTTTCTCTGCAGAGTCCCAAAACAGGCGTTTTCAGCCCATTACCGGCATATGGAAGAAACAGCAGTAAGCACAGGGAAATATCTGCTTCTAAATCCAAAACGCAGCTATCTAACAGAACGGTTGTCAATGTGTGCACTCAACTTCCAGAGTTAAACCCGTGTGTGGATTCAGCAGTCTGCAGAGACTTTCTCTGCAGAGTCCCAAAACAGGCGTTTTCAGCCCATTACCGGCATATGGAAGAAACAGCAGTAAGCACAGGGAAATATCTGCTTCTAAATCCAAAACGCAGCTATCTAACAGAACGGTTGTCAATGTGTGCACTCAACTTCCAGAGTTAAACCCGTGTGTGGATTCAGCAGTCTGCAGAGACTTTCTCTGCAGAGTCCCAAGACAGGCGTTTTCAGCCCATTACCGGCATATGGAAGAAACAGCAGTAAGCACAGGGAAATATCTGCTTCTAAATCCAAAACGCAGCTATCTAACAGAACGGTTGTCAATGTGTGCACTCAACTTCCAGAGTTAAACCCGTGTGTGGATTCAGCAGTCTGCAGAGACTTTCTCTGCAGAGTCCCAAAACAGGCGTTTTCAGCCCATTACCGGCATATGGAAGAAACAGCAGTAAGCACAGGGAAATATCTGCTTCTAAATCCAAAACGCAGCTATCTAACAGAACGGTTGTCAATGTGTGCACTCAACTTCCAGAGTTAAACCCGTGTGTGGATTCAGCAGTCTGCAGAGACTTTCTCTGCAGAGTCCCAAAACAGGCGTTTTCAGCCCATTACCGGCATATGGAAGAAACAGCAGTAAGCACAGGGAAATATCTGCTTCTAAATCCAAAACGCAGCTATCTAACAGAACGGTTGTCAATGTGTGCACTCAACTTCCAGAGTTAAACCCGTGTGTGGATTCAGCAGTCTGCAGAGACTTTCTCTGCAGAGTCCCAAAACAGGCGTTTTCAGCCCATTACCGGCATATGGAAGAAACAGCAGTAAGCACAGGGAAATATCTGCTTCTAAATCCAAAACGCAGCTATCTAACAGAACGGTTGTCAATGTGTGCACTCAACTTCCAGAGTTAAACCCGTGTGTGGATTCAGCAGTCTGCAGAGACTTTCTCTGCAGAGTCCCAAGACAGGCGGTTTACAGCCGATTACCGGCATATGGAAGAAAGAGCAGTAAGCACAGGGAAATATCTGCTTCTAAATCCAAACGCAGCTATCTAACAGAACGGTTGTCAATGTGTGCACTCAACTTCCAGAGTTAAACCCGTGTGTGGATTCAGCAGTCTGCAAACACTTTCTCTGCAGAGTCCCAAAACAGGCGTTTTCAGCCCATTACCGGCATATGGAAGAAACAGCAGTAAGCACAGGGAAATATCTGCTTCTAAATCCAAAACGCAGCTATCTAACAGAACGGTTGTCAATGTGTGCACTCAACTTCCAGAGTTAAACCCGTGTGTGGATTCAGCAGTCTGCAGAGACTTTCTCTGCAGAGTCCCAAAACAGGCGTTTTCAGCCCATTACCGGCATATGGAAGAAACAGCAGTAAGCACAGGGAAATATCTGCTTCTAAATCCAAAACGCAGCTATCTAACAGAACGGTTGTCAATGTGTGCACTCAACTTCCAGAGTTAAACCCGTGTGTGGATTCAGCAGTCTGCAGAGACTTTCTCTGCAGAGTCCCAAGACAGGTGTTTTCAGCCCATTACAGGCATATGGAAGAAACAGCAGTAAGCACAGGGAAATATCTGCTTCTAAATCCAAAACGCAGCTATCTAACAGAACGGTTGTCAATGTGTGCACTCAACTTCCAGAGTTAAACCCGTGTGTGGATTCAGCAGTCTGCAAACACTTTCTCTGCAGAGTCCCAAGACAGGCGTTTTCAGCCCATTACCGGCATATGGAAGAAACAGCAGTAAGCACAGGGAAATATCTGCTTCTAAATCCAAAACGCAGCTATCTAACAGAACGGTTGTCAATGTGTGCACTCAACTTCCAGAGTTAAACCCGTGTGTGGATTCAGCAGTCTGCAGAGACTTTCTCTGCAGAGTCCCAAAACAGGCGTTTTCAGCCCATTACCGGCATATGGAAGAAACAGCAGTAAGCACAGGGAAATATCTGCTTCTAAATCCAAAACGCAGCTATCTAACAGAACGGTTGTCAATGTGTGCACTCAACTTCCAGAGTTAAACCCGTGTGTGGATTCAGCAGTCTGCAGAGACTTTCTCTGCAGAGTCCCAAAACAGGCGTTTTCAGCCCATTACCGGCATATGGAAGAAACAGCAGTAAGCACAGGGAAATATCTGCTTCTAAATCCAAAACGCAGCTATCTAACAGAACGGTTGTCAATGTGTGCACTCAACTTCCAGAGTTAAACCCGTGTGTGGGATTCAGCAGTCTGCAAACACTTTCTCTGCAGAGTCCCAAGACAGGCGTTTTCAGCCAATTACCGGCATATGGAAGAAACAGCAGTAAGCACAGGGAAATATCTGCTTCTAAATCCAAAACGCAGCTATCTAACAGAACGGTTTGTCAATGTGTGCACTCAACTTCCAGAGTTAAACCCGTGTGTGGATTCAGCAGTCTGCAAACACTTTCACTGCAGAGTCCCAAAACAGGCGTTTTCAGCCCATTACCGGCATATGGAAGAAACAGCAGTAAGCACAGGGAAATATCTGCTTCTAAATCCAAAACGCAGCTATCTAACAGAACGGTTGTCAATGTGTGCACTCAACTTCCAGAGTTAAACCCGTGTGTGGATTCAGCAGTCTGCAGAGACTTTCTCTGCAGAGTCCCAAAACAGGCGTTTTCAGCCCATTACCGGCATATGGAAGAAACAGCAGTAAGCACAGGGAAATATCTGCTTCTAAATCCAAAACGCAGCTATCTAACAGAACGGTTGTCAATGTGTGCACTCAACTTCCAGAGTTAAACCCGTGTGTGGATTCAGCAGTCTGCAAACACTTTCTCTGCAGAGTCCCAAGACAGGCGTTTTCAGCCCATTACCGACATATGGAAGAAACAGCAGTAAGCACAGGGAAATATCTGCTTCTAAATCCAAAACGCAGCTATCTAACAGAACGGTTGTCAATGTGTGCACTCAACTTCCAGAGTTAAACCCGTGTGTGGATTCAGCAGTCTGCAGAGACTTTCTCTGCAGAGTCCCAAAACAGGCGTTTTTCAGCCCATTACCGGCATATGGAAGAAACAGCAGTAAGCACAGGGAAATATCTGCTTCTAAATCCAAAACGCAGCTATCTAACAGAACGGTTGTCAATGTGTGCACTCAACTTCCAGAGTTAAACCCGTGTGTGGATTCAGCAGTCTGCAGAGACTTTCTCTGCAGAGTCCCAAAACAGGCGTTTTCAGCCCATTACCGGCATATGGAAGAAACAGCAGTAAGCACAGGGAAATATCTGCTTCTAAATCCAAAACGCAGCTATCTAACAGAACGGTTGTCAATGTGTGCACTCAACTTCCAGAGTTAAACCCGTGTGTGGATTCAGCAGTCTGCAGAGACTTTCTCTGCAGAGTCCCAAAACAGGCGTTTTCAGCCCATTACCGGCATATGGAAGAAACAGCAGTAAGCACAGGGAAATATCTGCTTCTAAATCCAAAACGCAGCTATCTAACAAGACGGTTGTCAATGTGTGCACTCAACTTCCAGAGTTAAACCCGTGTGTGGATTCAGCAGTCTGCAGAGACTTTCTCTGCAGAGTCCCAAGACAGGCGTTTACAGCCGATTACCGGCATATGGAAGAAAGAGCAGTAAGCACAGGGAAATATCTGCTTCTAAATCCAAACGCAGCTATCTAACAGAACGGTTGTCAATGTGTGCACTCAACTTCCAGAGTTAAACCCGTGTGTGGATTCAGCAGTCTGCAAACACTTTCTCTGCAGAGTCCCAAAACAGGCGTTTTCAGCCCATTACCGGCATATGGAAGAAACAGCAGTAAGCACAGGGAAATATCTGCTTCTAAATCCAAAACGCAGCTATCTAACAGAACGGTTGTCAATGTGTGCACTCAACTTCCAGAGTTAAACCCGTGTGTGGATTCAGCAGTCTGCAGAGACTTTCTCTGCAGAGTCCCAAAACAGGCGTTTTCAGCCCATTACCGGCATATGGAAGAAACAGCAGTAAGCACAGGGAAATATCTGCTTCTAAATCCAAAACGCAGCTATCTAACAGAACGGTTGTCAATGTGTGCACTCAACTTCCAGAGTTAAACCCGTGTGTGGATTCAGCAGTCTGCAGAGACTTTCTCTGCAGAGTCCCAAGACAGGTGTTTTCAGCCCATTACAGGCATATGGAAGAAACAGCAGTAAGCACAGGGAAATATCTGCTTCTAAATCCAAAACGCAGCTATCTAACAGAACGGTTGTCAATGTGTGCACTCAACTTCCAGAGTTAAACCCGTGTGTGGATTCAGCAGTCTGCAAACACTTTCTCTGCAGAGTCCCAAGACAGGCGTTTTCAGCCCATTACCGGCATATGGAAGAAACAGCAGTAAGCACAGGGAAATATCTGCTTCTAAATCCAAAACGCAGCTATCTAACAGAACGGTTGTCAATGTGTGCACTCAACTTCCAGAGTTAAACCCGTGTGTGGATTCAGCAGTCTGCAGAGACTTTCTCTGCAGAGTCCCAAAACAGGCGTTTTCAGCCCATTACCGGCATATGGAAGAAACAGCAGTAAGCACAGGGAAATATCTGCTTCTAAATCCAAAACGCAGCTATCTAACAGAACGGTTGTCAATGTGTGCACTCAACTTCCAGAGTTAAACCCGTGTGTGGATTCAGCAGTCTGCAGAGACTTTCTCTGCAGAGTCCCAAAACAGGCGTTTTCAGCCCATTACCGGCATATGGAAGAAACAGCAGTAAGCACAGGGAAATATCTGCTTCTAAATCCAAAACGCAGCTATCTAACAGAACGGTTGTCAATGTGTGCACTCAACTTCCAGAGTTAAACCCGTGTGTGGATTCAGCAGTCTGCAGAGACTTTCTCTGCAGAGTCCCAAAACAGGCGTTTTCAGCCCATTACCGGCATATGGAAGAAACAGCAGTAAGCACAGGGAAATATCTGCTTCTAAATCCAAAACGCAGCTATCTAACAGAACGGTTGTCAATGTGTGCACTCAACTTCCAGAGTTAAACCCGTGTGTGGATTCAGCAGTCTGCAGAGACTTTCTCTGCAGAGTCCCAAAACAGGCGTTTTCAGCCCATTACCGGCATATGGAAGAAACAGCAGTAAGCACAGGGAAATATCTGCTTCTAAATCCAAAACGCAGCTATCTAACAGAACGGTTGTCAATGTGTGCACTCAACTTCCAGAGTTAAACCCGTGTGTGGATTCAGCAGTCTGCAGAGACTTTCTCTGCAGAGTCCCAAAACAGGCGTTTTCAGCCCATTACCGGCATATGGAAGAAACAGCAGTAAGCACAGGGAAATATCTGCTTCTAAATCCAAAACGCAGCTATCTAACAGAACGGTTGTCAATGTGTGCACTCAACTTCCAGAGTTAAACCCGTGTGTGGATTCAGCAGTCTGCAGAGACTTTCTCTGCAGAGTCCCAAAACAGGCGTTTTCAGCCCATTACCGGCATATGGAAGAAACAGCAGTAAGCACAGGGAAATATCTGCTTCTAAATCCAAAACGCAGCTATCTAACAGAACGGTTGTCAATGTGTGCACTCAACTTCCAGAGTTAAACCCGTGTGTGGATTCAGCAGTCTGCAGAGACTTTCTCTGCAGAGTCCCAAGACAGGTGTTTTCAGCCCATTACAGGCATATGGAAGAAACAGCAGTAAGCACAGGGAAATATCTGCTTCTAAATCCAAAACGCAGCTATCTAACAGAACGGTTGTCAATGTGTGCACTCAACTTCCAGAGTTAAACCCGTGTGTGGATTCAGCAGTCTGCAAACACTTTCTCTGCAGAGTCCCAAGACAGGCGTTTTCAGCCCATTACCGGCATATGGAAGAAACAGCAGTAAGCACAGGGAAATATCTGCTTCTAAATCCAAAACGCAGCTATCTAACAGAACGGTTGTCAATGTGTGCACTCAACTTCCAGAGTTAAACCCGTGTGTGGATTCAGCAGTCTGCAGAGACTTTCTCTGCAGAGTCCCAAAACAGGCGTTTTCAGCCCATTACCGGCATATGGAAGAAACAGCAGTAAGCACAGGGAAATATCTGCTTCTAAATCCAAAACGCAGCTATCTAACAGAACGGTTGTCAATGTGTGCACTCAACTTCCAGAGTTAAACCCGTGTGTGGATTCAGCAGTCTGCAGAGACTTTCTCTGCAGAGTCCCAAAACAGGCGTTTTCAGCCCATTACCGGCATATGGAAGAAACAGCAGTAAGCACAGGGAAATATCTGCTTCTAAATCCAAAACGCAGCTATCTAACAGAACGGTTGTCAATGTGTGCACTCAACTTCCAGAGTTAAACCCGTGTGTGGATTCAGCAGTCTGCAAACACTTTCTCTGCAGAGTCCCAAGACAGGCGTTTTCAGCCAATTACCGGCATATGGAAGAAACAGCAGTAAGCACAGGGAAATATCTGCTTCTAAATCCAAAACGCAGCTATCTAACAGAACGGTTGTCAATGTGTGCACTCAACTTCCAGAGTTAAACCCGTGTGTGGATTCAGCAGTCTGCAAACACTTTCACTGCAGAGTCCCAAAACAGGCGTTTTCAGCCCATTACCGGCATATGGAAGAAACAGCAGTAAGCACAGGGAAAATATCTGCTTCTAAATCCAAAACGCAGCTATCTAACAGAACGGTTGTCAATGTGTGCACTCAACTTCCAGAGTTAAACCCGTGTGTGGATTCAGCAGTCTGCAGAGACTTTCTCTGCAGAGTCCCAAAACAGGCGTTTTCAGCCCATTACCGGCATATGGAAGAAACAGCAGTAAGCACAGGGAAATATCTGCTTCTAAATCCAAAACGCAGCTATCTAACAGAACGGTTGTCAATGTGTGCACTCAACTTCCAGAGTTAAACCCGTGTGTGGATTCAGCAGTCTGCAAACACTTTCTCTGCAGAGTCCCAAGACAGGCGTTTTCAGCCCATTACCGACATATGGAAGAAACAGCAGTAAGCACAGGGAAATATCTGCTTCTAAATCCAAAACGCAGCTATCTAACAGAACGGTTGTCAATGTGTGCACTCAACTTCCAGAGTTAAACCCGTGTGTGGATTCAGCAGTCTGCAGAGACTTTCTCTGCAGAGTCCCAAAACAGGCGTTTTCAGCCCATTACCGGCATATGGAAGAAACAGCAGTAAGCACAGGGAAATATCTGCTTCTAAATCCAAAACGCAGCTATCTAACAGAACGGTTGTCAATGTGTGCACTCAACTTCCAGAGTTAAACCCGTGTGTGGATTCAGCAGTCTGCAGAGACTTTCTCTGCAGAGTCCCAAAACAGGCGTTTTCAGCCCATTACCGGCATATGGAAGAAACAGCAGTAAGCACAGGGAAATATCTGCTTCTAAATCCAAAACGCAGCTATCTAACAGAACGGTTGTCAATGTGTGCACTCAACTTTCCAGAGTTAAACCCGTGTGTGGATTCAGCAGTCTGCAGAGACTTTCTCTGCAGAGTCCCAAAACAGGCGTTTTCAGCCCATTACCGGCATATGGAAGAAACAGCAGTAAGCACAGGGAAATATCTGCTTCTAAATCCAAAACGCAGCTATCTAACAGAACGGTTGTCAATGTGTGCACTCAACTTCCAGAGTTAAACCCGTGTGTGGATTCAGCAGTCTGCAGAGACTTTCTCTGCAGAGTCCCAAAACAGGCGTTTTCAGCCCATTACCGGCATATGGAAGAAACAGCAGTAAGCACAGGGAAATATCTGCTTCTAAATCCAAAACGCAGCTATCTAACAGAACGGTTGTCAATGTGTGCACTCAACTTCCAGAGTTAAACCCGTGTGTGGATTCAGCAGTCTGCAGAGACTTTCTCTGCAGAGTCCCAAAACAGGCGTTTTCAGCCCATTACCGGCATATGGAAGAAACAGCAGTAAGCACAGGGAAATATCTGCTTCTAAATCCAAAACGCAGCTATCTAACAGAACGGTTGTCAATGTGTGCACTCAACTTCCAGAGTTAAACCCGTGTGTGGATTCAGCAGTCTGCAGAGACTTTCTCTGCAGAGTCCCAAAACAGGCGTTTTCAGCCCATTACCGGCATATGGAAGAAACAGCAGTAAGCACAGGGAAATATCTGCTTCTAAATCCAAAACGCAGCTATCTAACAGAACGGTTGTCAATGTGTGCACTCAACTTCCAGAGTTAAACCCGTGTGTGGCTTCAGCAGTCTGCAGAGACTTTCTCTGCAGAGTCCCAAAACAGGCGTTTTCAGCCCATTACCGGCATATGGAAGAAACAGCAGTAAGCACAGGGAAATATCTGCTTCTAAATCCAAAACGCAGCTATCTAACAGAACGGTTGTCAATGTGTGCACTCAACTTCCAGAGTTAAACCCGTGTGTGGATTCAGCAGTCTGCAGAGACTTTCTCTGCAGAGTCCCAAAACAGGCGTTTTCAGCCCATTACCGGCATATGGAAGAAACAGCAGTAAGCACAGGGAAATATCTGCTTCTAAATCCAAAACGCAGCTATCTAACAGAACGGTTGTCAATGTGTGCACTCAACTTCCAGAGTTAAACCCGTGTGTGGATTCAGCAGTCTGCAGAGACTTTCTCTGCAGAGTCCCAAGACAGGCGTTTTCAGCCCATTACCGGCATATGGAAGAAACAGCAGTAAGCACAGGGAAATATCTGCTTCTAAATCCAAAACGCAGCTATCTAACAGAACGGTTGTCAATGTGTGCACTCAACTTCCAGAGTTAAACCCGTGTGTGGATTCAGCAGTCTGCAGAGACTTTCTCTGCAGAGTCCCAAAACAGGCGTTTTCAGCCCATTACCGGCATATGGAAGAAACAGCAGTAAGCACAGGGAAATATCTGCTTCTAAATCCAAAACGCAGCTATCTAACAGAACGGTTGTCAATGTGTGCACTCAACTTCCAGAGTTAAACCCGTGTGTGGATTCAGCAGTCTGCAGAGACTTTCTCTGCAGAGTCCCAAAACAGGCGTTTTCAGCCCATTACCGGGCATATGGAAGAAACAGCAGTAAGCACAGGGAAATATCTGCTTCTAAATCCAAAACGCAGCTATCTAACAGAACGGTTGTCAATGTGTGCACTCAACTTCCAGAGTTAAACCCGTGTGTGGATTCAGCAGTCTGCAAACACTTTCTCTGCAGAGTCCCAAGACAGGCGTTTTCAGCCAATTACCGGCATATGGAAGAAACAGCAGTAAGCACAGGGAAATATCTGCTTCTAAATCCAAAACGCAGCTATCTAACAGAACGGTTGTCAATGTGTGCACTCAACTTCCAGAGTTAAACCCGTGTGTGGATTCAGCAGTCTGCAAACACTTTCACTGCAGAGTCCCAAAACAGGCGTTTTCAGCCCATTACCGGCATATGGAAGAAACAGCAGTAAGCACAGGGAAATATCTGCTTCTAAATCCAAAACGCAGCTATCTAACAGAACGGTTGTCAATGTGTGCACTCAACTTCCAGAGTTAAACCCGTGTGTGGATTCAGCAGTCTGCAGAGACTTTCTCTGCAGAGTCCCAAAACAGGCGTTTTCAGCCCATTACCGGCATATGGAAGAAACAGCAGTAAGCACAGGGAAATATCTGCTTCTAAATCCAAAACGCAGCTATCTAACAGAACGGTTGTCAATGTGTGCACTCAACTTCCAGAGTTAAACCCGTGTGTGGATTCAGCAGTCTGCAAACACTTTCTCTGCAGAGCGT